>NC_058133.1:134653006-134827561 GCF_016433145.1 Gracilinanus agilis
AATAAAACTGGATCTAAACAATTGGAAAGCCATTGATTGCTCATGGGTAGGACGAGCTAACATAATAAAAATGACAATTCTACCCAAATTAATTTACCTATTTAGCGCCATACCTATCAAGCTACCCAAAAACTTCTTTACTGAATTAGAAAAAACTATAACAAATTTCATTTGGAATAACAAAAGATCAAGAAAATATCAAGGGAAATAATGAAAAAAAAAATGTGAAGGAAGGGGGCCTAGCAGTACCAGATATTAAACTATACTATAAAGCAGCAGTCATCAAAACAATATGGTACTGGCTAAGAGATAGAGAGGAGGATCAATGGAATAGACTGGGGATAAATGACATCAGCAAGACAGTGTATGATAAAACCAAAGAGCCCAACTTTTGGGACATGAATCCACTCTTTGACAAAAACTGCTGGGAAATTTGGAAAACAATATGGGAGAGATTAGGTCTAGATCAACATCTCACACCCTACACCAAGATAAATTCAGAATGGGTGAACGACTTGAATATAAAGAGGGAAACTATAAATAAGTTAAGTGAACACAGAATAGTATACTTGTCAGATCTCTGGGAAAGGAAAGACTTTAAAACCAAGCAAGAGTTAGAGAAAATTACAAAATGTAAATTAAATGGTTTTAATTATATTAAACTAAAAAGCTTTTGTACAAACAAAAACAATGTAGACAAAATCAGAAGGGAAACAACAAATTGGGAAAAAATCTTTACAACGAAAAACTCTGACAGGGGTCTAATTACTCAAATATACAAGGAGTTAAAGCAATTGTATAAAAAATCAAGCCATTCCCCAATTGATAAATGGGCAAGAGACATGAATAGGCAATTTTCAGGTAAAGAAATCAAAAGTATCAATAAACACATGAGAAAGTGTTCCAAATCTCTAATAATTAGAGAAATGCAAATCAAAACAACTCTGAGGTATCACCTCACACCTAGCAGATTGGCTAAAATGAAAGAAAGGGGAGAGAGAGTAAAGAATGTTGGAGGGGATGTGGCAAAATTGGGACATTAATGCATTGCTGGTGGAGTTGTGAACTAATACAACCATTCTGGATGGCAATTTGGAATCATGCTCAAAGGGCTATAAAAGAATGCCTGCCCTTTGATCCAGCCATAACATTGCTGGGTTTGTACCCCAAAGAGATCATAGATAAACAGACTTGTACAAAAATATTTATAGCTGCTCTTTTTGTGGTGGCAACAAACTGGAAAAGGAGGGTATATCCTTCAATTGGGGAATGGCTGAACAAACTGTGGTATATGCGGGTGATGGAATACTATTGTGCCAAAAGGAATAATAAACTGGAGGAGTTCCAGGCGAACTGGAGAGACCTCCAGGAACTGATGCAGAGCGAAAGGAGCAGAGCCAGAAGAACATTGTACACAGAGACTGATATACCGTGGTAAAATCGAATGTAATGGGCTTCTGTACTAGCAACAATGCAATGACCCAGGACAATTCTGAGGGATTTATGGTAAAGAATGCTACCCACATTCAGAGGAAGAACTGCAGGAGAGGAAACATATAAGAAAAGCAACTGCTTGAACGCATGGGTCGGGGTGGACATGATTGGGGATGTGGACTTGAAACTACCACACCAATGCAACCACCAACAAATTGGAAATAGGTTTTGATCACAAGGACACATGATAAAACCAGTGGAAATGTGCATCGGTCATTGGTGGGGGGAGTGCGAGGGGTGAAGGGGAAAGTAGGAGCATGAATCATGTAACCATGTCAAAAATGATTATTAATAAATGTTTAAATTTAAAAAAATGATTGCATAAATAAAATGAGGATGCCAGGGGGGAAAGTTGGAATAAAAATGAAAGCCACTGAAGAATAAAACATTATAGGAATACTGAAGTTCTAAAAAATTAGAATGAACCAAATAGAAGCCAGTGCTAGAGACAAGAAATATTACAGGAAAGTCAAAAATCTGAATGCAAGGAAGTATGAAACACAGATCAAGGACAGAGAACTTAAGAAATGATAGGCCTACTTGAAAGATATGGCTGAAGAAGAGCCTAGACTTCATAGTTCAAGACATCATAAAAGAAGACTGCCATGAACTGTTAGGACCAAGGAGCAGTCAGAACAGAAAGACTATCAGTCACTTCCTAAAATTCTAAAATGAAAACCTTTAGGAACATCATAGCCAAAATCACAAGCTTCCAGAGTCAAGGGAAAAATACTTAAAGCAGCTAGAAAGAATTTAGGTACTAAGGAGCAACACTAAAGACTGCCCAGTAAATAGCAGCCACCACTTATAGAGGAGGCAAAGCTTTGAATATGATATTCCATAAGGCAAAAGATAAAAGCATTCAACCTATAAAAACTTCCTCAGAAAAACAGTATAAATAAGGAGGAGGTATGTTAATCAAATTGAATTCTTCCAAGTATTTCTATTTTTTTTAATTAAAGAGTAGAAAATTTGAAATGCAAACACAAAAATCAAGAGAAACATAAAAAGTTAAATGTGAGATAACAATCATTAGGTAGGACTAAACCACAAGGAAAACCCATTCATCATAATATAAAGTCATATGTCCCTGAATAAATGTTATCATTAAGAGTCAGAGAGAGTCTAATAAGAAAGGATTGGAAATGTTTTGGAATTTTTTTTAAATGGAAAAGAAAGGAAAACCTCATGACTAAAATGGAAAAGGATGAGAGAATTAATCTCACTTAATTTGGTGAGGAAAGCAGGTGACACTTCAACCTCACTGTAATCTGGACAGGCCAAAGGAAGGAACCATATACACACATTTGGATGCATAAATACACTTCATCCCAATGCCAGTGGGCAGAATAGAGGGGCAAGGGATGGGAGGAATGAGCAAGAGTAGATTAAATAACAGATCAGACTTAAAGAAAAACTCAAATCACTAAGGACAATCACAAAGAGTAGTTTAAACAAAAGAGCTTCCTATAAAAGGTAGGACTTTAACTGGAATTTGAAAAAAGCCAGAGAAGCTAGGAGGGAGAGATGATGTGATGAGAAATAATCTTCAAGCCTGATATGACAAAAGGGTTCCAAGTAATATTTTTTGAGACATCACTGATCATTAATGATATCAGCACACACTTACACTGTATCTGCTTTTTTTTTACATATGAAGAAACTGTGTAAATGATTTGCTCATACAACTACAGAAGGTTGGGACAAAGTCTTCTATTAAAAGGCTACCAATTCTGGCCATGCTTTTAAAAAAAGTTTGGTTTTCAAACTATTTGACAAATACAATCTTGGTGATGACTATGATGTGCTTCCACCTTTTCCCCAAGATAAGGAAAATGCAGACAGTTTGATTCATTTTTGTACTATTCCTCAAGGTCTCAATAAATACACTGTTTGATAACTACAAAATTCTCTCATATTAACTTGCATTTCCTGAGCACAACCTAACAAATGGTGGGGAAAAAATTAATTGGTACTTTAACCTTCTTGTATCTACAATGAAAATTCTGTATAGCACTGAAAAAAAAAAAAAGGAAGGAGACTTGGTATCTCATATTTTTTTAACATTTTCCTGCCTAGAAGAATACTGACCTAACCTGAGGACTATTCCATTATTATTGAAAAATGCTACTGAGAAGGATCTTATATGAAATCTTTTTTAAATCACGTAGATCAAAAGTCAAATGTACAAAAAATCATTCTCCAATTGACAAAGGGTCAAAGGCTATGAATAGGTGGTTTTCAGGTGAAGAAAACAAAACGATCACTAAACACAAGAAAATGTGTTCTAAATCCCTCCTAATTAGAGAATGCAAATCAAAACAACTCTGAGGCACCAACTCACATTCAGCAGATTGACCAATATGCCAGTAAAGGAAAATAATAAATGCTAGAGGAGATGTGGCAAAAAAAAAAAAACTTTTTTAAATCACACTGCTGGTGGAGTTGTGAATTAATCCAACCATTCTGGAAAGCTATTTGGAATTATAACCAAAGAACTTTAAAACAATGCATGTCCTTTAATCAAGCAATACCACTACTAGGCTTATACCCGAAAGATATAATAAAAAAAGGTTGTACAAAAAATATCCATAGCTGCACTATTTGTGGTGGCAAAAAATTGAAAAATTAGATCTCCCTCAATTGGGGAATGACTGAACAAATTATGGTATATGACGGTGATAGAATACAATTGTGCTATAAAGACTAATGATCTAGAGGATTTCGACATGAACTGGAAAAACCTCCATTAACTGATGCAGAGTGAAATGAGCAGAACCAAGAGAACATTATACAGAGAAAGTAAAACACTGTGGAATAATCAAATGTAATGGACTTTACTACTAGCAGCAATGCAATGATCCAGGACAATCCTGCAGGACTTGAGAGAAAGAATGCTATACACATCATTTGTTTATAAGAGAATATAATTTGGGGTTTCGGTTTCAAAAGATTGCTCTTCTGCAAAAATGAGTAATACAGAAATAGGTATCAAGTGATAACATTTGTATAACCTAGTGGAATTGCTTGTCAGCTCCAGGAGGGGGGAAGGAAGAGGGAAGTGAGAGAAAAATGAATCATGTAACCATGGAAAAACATTTTTAAAAAAATTAAAAAATATATATGAAATTAATTCTACATTAAAATTTTGAAATTAATCCTTTAGGAGGATGTGTTTTTCTTTGAATTTTGAACTTAAATTCAGGTAAGAAAGAAGAAAATAGTTTGAGGAGTAACAAATCACAAGAAGGGAAGATTTTTAATTTTAAGGAGGATGAATATGTTTTTAAAAGCAAAGCGGCACTGAAGGGACACAAGAGGCTATGACTTAAGAAACAGATCGACTTCTAGGTTAAGATAGCAGCAGAATACAAAGCAGCTGCTTAACCTCTCCTAACCCACACATATAAGACTCCTCAAGAGGACATAAAAACAAATCCAGATGAACAAAAACACCCCACAACAGGGTGCAGCATTGAAAAGTACATGGGTTTGGGGCATTTCCATGGGATGAAATAGCTCTCACTAAAATACGAGCTAAGAAACCCCCTCTAACCCACACCACCTACAGGGACAAAGCCAGCTCACAAGAGTTAGAGCAAGTTTGGTGTAGCCATTAAGTTCTTGGCAGCTACCTGGGCTCACCAGGGCCTGCTCCTGAGAGCAGCAAGACTTAAGACCCAAAGAGGCTAAAGAACCGGACTTTGAACATAGACACTGAAGCCCAGGCATGGACCTTGGGTAGAGACCCAGTGCAGAGGGGTACATGACTATGAAAGCAGTGCCCTGAGACTGTTAAAGGAGCTTCAGGCAGAGGAACAAGCAATGGGACCACCAAGAGGCTTGAACCTGAGTACAATTAGACCTGAGACCTCAGGAGCCCAAAGAGTGCAGGCAGACCCTGGGCGTGAGGATAAAGCTGAGAAGGCGCAGAGCTAACAATGGCAAGCCTGTCAAAAGAACCCCAAAAGAGAAAGATCAATAAGAAATCTTTCACATGACAACTTTGACACAGAAAAAATCCATCCAGACAACAGAGCAAACAGCAGAGAACAAACAAGTAATCATATCCAAACCTTCCCAAAAAAATGAAAATTGGTCACAAGCTCTTGAAGAGTTCAAATCTGAGATCATTAGAAATATAGAAGAGATTTGGCGAGAGATGTGGGAAATAGCTCAAAAGGAAATTAACAGGTTATTAAGACAGAAACTCCCAAATGGAAACCAAAATTAAACAGCTGGAAAACAGGACAGACCAAACCAAAAAAGAAAATCATGAGATTATAATAGAAAACCAGTCTCTAAAGGCCAGAATTGGGCAAGTAGAAGTCAATGATCTCAAGGCAGCAAGAAAAAATAAACCAAAGTCAAAAGACTGATAAAATAGAAGGAAACATGAATTATCTCACTGAGAAATTGACAGATCAAGAAAACGGGTCTAGAAGAGATAATTTGATAATCATGGGACTTCCTGAAAAAGCAGAAATTGATAGAAATTTGAACTCCATAATAAAAGAAATTATTCAGCAAAAACTGCCCTGAAGTTCTACACAAGAGGGCAATATAGACATTAAAAGGATCCATAGATCACCCTCTACACTAAACTCTGAAAAGACAACCCCCAGGAATATAATAGCCAAATTCAAGAGCTTCCAAGTAAAAGAAAAAATTTTACAAGAACCCAGAAAAAGACAATTCAGATATCAAGGAACACCAATCAGGATCACAAAGGATCTGGAAGCCTCTACGCTACAAGACCACAAGGCCTGGAATATGATATTCAAAAAGGCAAGAGAACTGGGTCTACAACCAAGGATCACCTACCCATCAAAACTGACTATATAGAAAAGACCAGGACTAAATGGAAAGTTTGATATCCAACCACAAAAACCAAGAGAAACATGAAAAGGTAAATAAAAAACAGAGGGGAAAAAAAGAAAACTCTTAATTTTAAATTTGCCTCTTTTAGGGCAAAATAAGATCAAATTATTCTTATTCCTATATGGAGAAACGATAGGTGTAATCTTCCAAAACCGTATTCCCTATTATAGTACTTAGAAGAATAATTCATAGGGAGAGGATGGACCACTAAATGGTCTAAGATGAGGGGGTGGGATGGGAAGAGAGGGGTTAATACTATTATAAGAAGGAGAGGAAGAGAGCATTAAGAAGTAATATTTAAACCTTGCTCTCAACAGAATTAACCCTGAGAGGGAAGAGTAGCTATATCCATTGGGATATAGAATTCTATCTAACCCTATTGAAAAAGTCAGCAGGCATAAACCAAGGGGAGGAGCAGGAGAATGGGGAGGTCAAAAAAGGGAAGGGAGGAGAGTGAGGTGGGAATTCATTAGGCTTTAAAAAATAAAAAGAGGGGAATAATAAGGGAAGGCCTGGAAAGGAAAGTAAATCAAGAGAGGGGACAAGGGAGACTGGTCTAAAACAAAAAACTGGTTTAAAAGGAAATAGCATAAGAAGAAGGGATAGAAGTAGGAGAGGACACCAAAACGGTGGAGAATACACAACTGATCATTGTAACTCTGAATGTGAATGGGATGAACTCACCCATAAAATGGAATTAAATAGCAGAGTGGATTAGAAACCAAAAGCCTACCATATGTTGTCTACAAGAAACACATATGAGGTGGGTGGACATACACAGGTTTAAGGCAAAGGGCTGGAACAAAATCTTTTGGGCTTCAAATCAGTAAAAGAAGGCAGGAGAGGTGATCATGATCTCTGACAGAACCAAAGTAAAAATAAATTTGGTTAAAAGAGATAGGGAAAGTAATTACATCCTGATAAAATGCAGTATAGACAATGAGGAAATAACAGTATTCAATATGTATGCACCAAATGGCATAGCATCCAAATTCCTAAGGGAGAAACTGGCAGAGGTCAAGAAGGAAATACATAGTAAAACCATACTAGTGGGAGATCTAAATATTCCTCTCTCAGATCTAGATAAATCAAACCAAAAAATAAATAAGAAAGAGGTAAGAGAAGTGAATGAAATCCTAGAAAAATTAGATTTAATAGATATGTGGAGAAAAAAAAGGGACAAAAAGGAAGATACCTTTTCAGCTGCACATAGTACATTCACAAAGATTGACCATGTAATAGGGCATAGAAACATTGCAAACAAATGCAAAAGAGCAGAAAGAATAAATGTAACCTCAGACCATAATGCAATAAAAATAATAATTAGTAAGGGCACATGGACAGGCAAATCAAAAACTAATTAGAAATTAAATAATATGATTCTCCAAAACGAGTTAGTCAAAGAAGAAATCATAGAAACGATCAATAATTTCACTGAAGAGAATGACAATGATGAGACATTCTACCAGACTGTGGGATGTAGCCAAAGTAGTACTCAAGGGGAAATTTATATCCTTGAATGCATATATTAACAAATTAGAGAGGGCAAAGATCAATGAACTGGGCATGCTAACTAAAAAACTAGGAAGGAAACAAATTAAAAATCCCCAGCTAAGGACCAAATTAGAGATGATAAAAATTAAAGGAGAAATCAATAAAATTGAAAGTAAAAGAACGATTGAATTAATAAATAAGACTAGAAGCTGGTACTTTGAAAAAACAAACAAAACTGACAAAGTACTGGTCAACCTAATTTAAAAAAGTAAAGAAGAAAATAAAATCATCAGTATCAAAGAGGAAAAGGGAGACCTCATCTCTAATGAAGAGGAAATCAAGGCAATCATTAAAAACTATTTTGCCCAATTATATAGCAATAAATATAGCAATCTAGGTGAGATGGATGAATATTTACAAAAATATAAATTGCCTAGATTAACAGCAGAAGAAATAGAATACCTAAATAATCCCATATCAGAAAAAGAAATTGAACAAGCCAAAGAACTCCCTAAGAAAAAATCCCCAGGACCAGATGGATTCACAAGTGAATTCTATCAAACCTTCAAAGAGCAACTAATTCCAATACTATATGAACTATTTGACATAATAAACAAAGAAGTTCTACCAAACTCCTTTCATGATACAAATATGATACTGATCCCAAAGCCAGGAAGATCAAAAACAGAGAAAGAAAACTACAGACCAATCTCCTTAATGAACATAGATGCAAAAATCTTAAATAGAATACTAGCAAAAAGACTCCAGCATGTGATCAAGAGGGTTATCCATCATGATCAGGTGAGATTTATACCAGGAATGCAAGGTTGGTTCAACATAAGGAAAACCATCCACATAATTGACCATATCAACCAGCAAACCAACAAAAATCACATGATTATCTCAAAAGATGCTGAAAAAGCCTTTGACAAAATACAAGTTCCATTCCTATTGCAAACACTAGAAAGTATAGAAATAGAAGGTCCTTTCCTAAAAATAATAAACAGTATGTATCTTAAAGCATCAACAAGCATCATATGCAATGGGGATAAATTAGAAGACTTTCCAATAAGATCAGGCATGAAATAAGGATGCCCACTATCGCCTCTATTATTTAACATTGCACGAGAAACACTAGCAGTAGCAATTAGAGAAGAAAAAGAAATTGAAGGTATCAAAATAGGCAAGGAGGAGACTAAGCTATCACTCTTTGCAGATGATATGATGGTCTACTTAAAAAATCCTAGAGAATCAACGAAAAAGCTAATAGAAATAATCAACAATTTTAGCAAAGTTGCAGGATACCAAATAAATACACATGAGTCATCAGCATTTCTATATATTTCCAACACATCACAGCAGCAAGAGGTAGAAAGAGAAACACCATTTAAAATCACCCTAGACAATATAAAATACTTAGGAATCTATCTACCAAAACAAACACAGGAATTATAGGAACACATCTACAGAACACTTTCCATACAAAACTAGTTCTAAATAATTGGAAAAACACTGATTGCTCATGGGTAGGACAAGCTAATTTATAAAAATGACCATTCTTCCCAAATTAATTTACCTATTTAGTGCTATTCCTATCAAACTACCAATAAACTTTTTTACCAAATTAGAAAAAAATACAACAAAGTTCATTTGGAAGAACAAAAGATCAAGAATATATCAAGGGAAATAATGAAGAAAAAAAAAGTGAAGGAAGGTGGCCTAGCAGTACTAGAGATTAAATTATACTATAAAGCAGCAGTCATCAAAACGATATGGTACTGGCTAAGAAACAGAAGGGAGGATCAGTGGAATAGACTTGGGGTAAGTGATGTCAGTGAGACAGTCTATGATAAACCCAAAGAGCCCAACTTTTGGGACAAATATCCACTCTGACAAAAACTGCTGGAAAAACTGGAAAACAATATGGGAGAGATTAGGTTTAAATCAGTGGTTCCCAAACTTTTTTTGGCCTACCACCCCCTTTCCAGAAAAAGTATTACTTAGTGCCCCCTGGAAATTGTGAAACTATTCATTGAACTCAGAATAGAATGTAATACAAAAAAAGTGTGGCCATCACTGTCCCCCTGGATTGCTGCAGCACCCACCAGGGGACAATAGCTGCAGCGATCCAGGGAGGCGGTGATGGCCACAGGTGCATTTATCTTAACTATTAATTGCTATTAAAATTTTTAGAAATTAATTTCCAGGGGGCTAAGTAATATTTTTTCTGGAAAAGGGGTGGAAAAAAGTTTGGGAACCACTGGTTTAGATCAACATCTCACACCCTATACCAAGATAAATTCAGAACAGGTGAATGACTTGAATATAATGAAGGAAACTATAAGTAAATTAAGTAAGCACAGAATAGTATACTTGTCAGATCCATGGGAAAGGGAAAATTTTAAAACCAAGCAAGAGTTAGAAAAAAATTACAAAATGTAAAATAATTTTTATCATATTAAATTAAAAAGGTTTTATACAAACAAAAACAATGCAACCAAAATCAGAAGGGAAACAACAAACTGGGAAAAAATCTTTATAACAAAAAACTCTGACAGAGGCCTAATTACTCAAATATACAAGGAGCTAAATCAATTATATAAAAAAATCAAGCCATTGCCCATGGGCAAGGGACATGAATAGGCAATTTTCAGATAAAGAAATCAAAACTATCAATAAGCACATGAGAATCTCTAATAATTAGAAAAATGCAAATCAAAACAACTCTGAGGTACCACTTCACACCTAGCAGATTGGCTAAAATGATAGAAGGGGAGAATAATGAATGTTGGAGGGGATGTGGTAAAATTGGAACATTAATGCATTGCTGGTGGAGTTGTGAACTGATCCAACCATTCTGGATGGCAATTTGGAACTATGCCCAAAGAGCTCTAAAAGACTACCTGCGCTTTGATCCAGCTATAGCATTGCTGAGTTTGTATCCCAAAGAGATCTATAATATTTAAAAATAATATAGACTGAGAGTAAAAGGAGAAGTAATATATTAATCAGGGCCATCTTGATAGAATAAATAGACCACACGCCTGGCTAAGATCTATTTTAAAAAATGTCACCATCGGCCATTACCTTCTATCACCTCTCCTAGGTACCAAAGAGGCAGTCCCAAGCCCAACCACCCAATTTAAGCCACACTCTACATTGGTTCACATCATGTCCAAACCGGAAGCCCATTGAATCATGGAAAAGGTAGTTTCAATGTCCCCCAAATGTTCACAGGAAGTCTGTCACACATCTAAGTATTTCAAAGCTCAAATGAGCCTCAAATACCTCTCAATGGAACCCCCCAAATTCCAAATAACACAGATCATAGATAAACAGACTTGTACAAAAATATTTATAGCTGTGCTTTTTGTGGTGGCAAAAAACTGGAAAAAGAGGTTATGCCCTTCAATTGGGGAATGACTGAACAAATTGTGGTATATGCTGGTGATGGAATACTATTGTGCTCAAAGGAATAATAAACTGGAGGAATTCCATGTGACCTCCAGGAACTGATGCAGAGTAAAAGGAGTAGAGCCAGAAGAACATTGTACACAGAGACTGATACACTATGGTAAAATCGAATGTAAAGGACTTCTGTACTAGCAGCAATGTAATGACCCAGGAAAATTCTGAAGGACTTATGGTAAAGAACACTACCCACATTCAGAGGAAGAACTGCAGGAGTGGAAACGGAAGAAAAACAACTGCTTCAACACATGGGTTGATACAGACATGGTTGGGGATGTAGACTCGAAACAACCACACCAATGCAACTATCAATAATATTTAAATAAGTTTTGATTGACCACACATGTTATAACCAGTGGAAATGGGCTTATTGATAGTTTTGACTTTGCTTTATTAATTCTTGCTTTCTTGTGAGATCATTAGCTTCTACTTGCCCAATTCTAGACTTTAAAGACTGGTTTTCAGTTATGCTCTTTTGATTTTCCTTTTCAGTTTGGTCTATCCTGGTTTTCATGGCTTCTAGCAGGTCAATTCTGGTCTCCAATTTGCTTATCATTTCATGTGATTTCTGGCTTCTTTTTCCAAGTAGGAGATTCTGTCTTTTAAAGTGTTTTTTTTTTTTTTAAACTATTTCCCACTTTTCTTTCCAAGTTTCTTCTATCTTTCATATTCAGTTCTTGAACTCAAATTTGAATTCCTCAAGAACTTGTGATCAATTTCCTTGGGTGGTTGGGGGGAGTTTGGATGTGTGTTTGTTTGTCACACTCCACTGTCTCCTCTGTAGTCTGCTGTTTTTCTCCAGGGAACTAACTTATTCAGGGTCAGAGGGGTTTTTCTTTTTTCTTTTTTTTTTTTTTTTTTTTGGTAGTTGTAGGTTGTAGTTCTTGGGTGTTGGTGACCATTGTTGTATTAGTTTTTTCTTTCCTACCCAGCCAGAAATCTGAGTGAGGAAGTAGGCATTTCTCTTTATAGAGCTACAGAACAGTTTTTGCCCTGAGGCTATTTTTCAGTCTCACCTTGTCTTCTGTGGGCAGCCCCTCTCTGCCCTATTTCTGCTTTGGAGCTCCATGTTCCTCAGCCTCCTGGGTTTCCAAGTTTCATTGTCCTCAAAGGTAAGTCTGTGGTGTCCTCAGCCAGCTGCTGAGAACCTAGATATTGCCCTACAGGAGCTCTGACTCTGGAGCTATAGATGGAGTGGGGGAGGGGTGATCAGCTCCCTCATTTTTAGGAATAATTTTACCCCCTTAAAGAATGGAAAATTCCCAAACCCTGCCTACCTTCAAGGCTGCACCCTACAGTAGAGCCCCTGCACTCATCTGATTTTGATGTTTTTCCTTTTGAGACACTTTATATCAATCAATGTTAAGGAGAAGATGCTTGCTTCTACTCTGCAGCCACCTTAGCCCAGAAGTTGAGAACAGGATATCACTTTGAATGACAGGACTGGCAGTTGAGAACCTTGGAATGTCCCCAGGTGCAGTGAACCAAGGGCAAAAAGCAGTTGGCCCCAGCCCTATAAATAGCCCCAAGTGACAAGACAAGCTAGCTCATATTAGAGCAGGGACTTGGGAAGGTGGGAGGTAAAGGATGAAGGGTAGACCTGAAATTTCCTATAACCTGTTATCTTCCTGAGAAAGCTAGAGATCAATCACCATCCTTGCTAACAAAGCTGAGAGTGTTTACTCTCAATCAAAATCATCAAACAGCCTTCCCTAATCTCTGACTTGGCTGTGGCCAAGTCAGGTCAGAGTTAGTGAGAGGGTGAAGAACCTCCATTTTATACTAAACCTAGCAATCTCCAGACCCTGATCAACAACCTAGATTATTAGCCTAAATAATTAGCTCTAGGGTTTCTAAATCCTCAATCCTATTTCCTTGTTTCCTAACCCCATCAATAGATTCAAATACAATGTTTATCATCAAGTACCTTTCCTGAGTGGTACCAAAAGCCCTTGGGGAAGGAGAGATCAATACACAATCAGGTTATCCAACAGCTAATCAAAGCCCTCATCAACAACTATTCCAACCTCAGGTTGGGACCTAGTGAGGTTAACTACCCACACAACATCTCACAGGTGCCTTGCCTGGGCAAATTGTTAGAAAGGGTAGCTGACAAGCTTATTCAACCAAGCTTGTCAGGGAGGAGAGGCATAGATTACACCAACCACTTCATAGAGGCCTATGAGAGGAGAGTGTGCTTCCTCCCTCACTAAATCCAACCAGCTCAAGCCTGGCCATACAATCCCTCCTCCATCTATACGATCATTTCTCTGAAATCTTATACAAATATAACACTAGTCCTCTCATCCTCAGTACCCATGTTCCCCTAGAAAGCTACTTAAGCTTCCCAACTTTAATGCCTCCTTGGAATTGTCCAATCTAGCACAGTTGGCTTTCCCAGGTGTCGATGACTAGAGCAACCAGAGTTCAATCCTCAGATTCTGCATAGGTATGTGTCGTGCAACTCTGCATGAAGGCCTAACTCAGCACTATACCCCTTTCCTTAATTAAAGAGTGGTTTTTCTGACTATTTCATAGTTCTGTTTTTTCCCTAGTTAACAGTTCCAAGGAATAAGAGCAGTAGGTAAAGGCTAGGCAATAGGGGATAAGTGACTTTCCCCATGGTCTAAGGCCAGATTTGAATCCAGTACCTCTCTGCACCAAGTATGGCTCTCACTCTACTGAGCCACCTAGCTACCCCCTACCTCTTTTGCAAGAGAAATATTTTCCCTTGATTTCCTGAGTATTTTCTCTCTTCTGTTTGGTGTAGTGAAGGTAGAAACAAGCAAAACGAAAGACTCCTAAAGTTCCTCTAGATTTAATTCTCCCCTTAATTTCCCACCTACTTGAAGACATTAAAAGGAAAGCCACATGAACAAAAACATGAAAACAGGAGAAGCATGGCATATTGGGGCTACAAAAGAAGCTGGAATGAAAGTCCATATTAAGAAAATGCTGGAGGTATAAGAGTCAGATTATAAAGACCTCTGAATGTCAGTTCTTTAGACTTGGTATAATTATGTTTCCACGTTCCACTAAATACATCCTACTAAACTAGTTGTCAGAGACAGTATGCTTGATATTCTGATCAGACAGCTTTTAATTATGCTGATTCTTCAATTTAAGTTATAATTATTAGTCTGAAAATATGTACTAGTAAAATTCAAAAGCTCTAAAAAAAATTTAAAGAATTAGGAGATCAACCATTAAACTATCTTAAAAAACTTCCTTAACAAGGAAAAACTATTAGTAAACAATTAGTCCATAAACATTAAATAAATACTTATTTGTTAAGAATTCCACTAAACAATAAAGATGCAAAGGCAGGGGGAAAGTTCCAGTACTCAAAATCTCATTCTAATGGATAAAAAGCAAACGGATGGATGGATGGATGGATGGATGGATAGACAGACAGACAGATGGATGGATAGAGAGACAATATAAATAGAAAAGCAAAAGCAATTAAGGTGGATTGGAAAAAGCTTCCTGCAGAAATTGGAATTTGAGATTTTAAGTAAGTCAAAAGATATAAATGAGGACAGAAAGAATTGTAGGCAAGGGGAACAAATGAAAGTGTCTGAAACCAGAAGATGGCAAGGTAGCTGGATTATAAAGTACACTGAGGGAAGTAAGGTATAGGAACACTGGAAAGGTATAAAGGGGCCAGGTTCTGAAAGACTTTAAAAGACAGAAAATTTTAAATTTGATCCTAGAAAAAAAACAGGGAGTCCACTTAGTAGGCAAGTGACACCGTCAAATCTGTGCTTTAGGATGTTAATTTTATAAACAATATAGAGCAGGGGTCAGCAACACATGGCTCTGGAGCCATATATGGCTCCACCTCCCAACCTGCCAGTCCAGGCAGAGCCCCAGGATGTGCCCCAGGGGGCCCTTCAGCCCCCGCCCCATATTCCAGTGCCTTCAGCTTCCATCCTCCTCCTTCCGCAGGCATTTATGGCTCTCACAGCCAAAAATGTTGCTGACCGTTGATATAGAGGATGGGAAGTGTCAGGTCTCCTTGTCAGGGAGACCAATTAAAGTTGAACTTATTAACAGTTATAAAAGAGTCATGTCTAAAGAAGGGAAGTGAAGAAGTAATGAATGGTACAAGAAACTACTAAGGAATTGAGGTATTGGAGGTCTCAATGAGGACTAAGAATAGATTGAAGGTGAATGATGTATAAGGAGAGATGGAATACAGTGATTTTTTTAGGTAAGCTACAGCCAGATGTAAAAATACAAGGATTTATTATTAAGGAAGTGGAACACTTGAGCAATGGGGAGGCCCAAAGTGTGCCTATTCCTATATGATCGCAACTGAGATGGAATGAGGGTCATAAGGATTTTGAAAGAATGAGGAATTAGTAGTCAAAGTTTGGGCTTCCTTGTATATCACAGAAATCATACTGGTAAAAAAAACTTTTTAAATGTGATGAATGTGGGAAAGACTTCAGTTAAAATTCAGATCTCCTTGTGCAACAAAGAATTCATACTGATGATAAACCTTATAAATGTACTAATCATGGGAAAACCTTCAGCTGTCATTCATATCTTCTTCAACATCACAGGGTTCACACTGGAGAGAAATATTAAAAATATAATGAATGTGAGAAAATCTTCAAGAAGGGTTCAGGTCTCCTCGTACATCAGAGAATCCATAATGCTGAGAAACCTTGTAAATGTAGGGATTATGGGAAAGCCTCCAATCAGAGTTCAAAACTGTATACCAGAGGATTCTTACTGGAGATAAACCTTATAGGAAAGTTTTCAGGAACACCTCAACATTAATATTACTTCTCAAGATTCACATGGTAAGGGGGAAGCTGGGTAGCTCAGTGGGATTGAGAGCCAGGCCTAGAGACAGGAGGTCCTAGGTTTAAATCTGATCTCAGACACTTCCCAGCTGTGTGACCCTGGGCAAGTCACTTGACCCCCATTGCCTATCCTTACTCTCTTCTGCTTTGGAGCCAATACACAGTATTTACTCCAAAACGGAAGGTAAGGGTTAAAAAAAAAAAAAAAAAAAAGATTCACATGGTAATGAATACTTGGCAAATGTAACAAATGTGCAAAAGGCTTCTCTCTAAGCATTCAGTACAGGTTGATCACCTTAGGAATCTTACTAAATGAATGTCTATGTTATTTATGTAACAGCAAATTAAGAGCAAAATACAAGCCTGTTTTAACATGAGGAAATTCCAATTGAGAAAAACCTTTAGCTACACATAATTTGATTAGGTTATATGACTGGCATTTTATATTTCCTGTAAAAAATATAAAATAGACTTCATTTCTTACTTCATTCTGTAACTCACTATTCATTTAACAAAAGAGTTTAATAAACCATTCACATTTATTGCTTTCACTAATATTTAATTTTTCTTCTGTAATTTATTACTAATTTTATACTGGACTGATTCCTTAATCTTTAAATATTTGAATTTCAAACTGGTTAATACACAGTCAGCAGTAGAAGGGAGGTCAGGCAAATGGTATCATAAGAAAAGAGCCAGGTCTCAGAGAGGACTAATAGACCAGAAGAAACCTAAAAGAAGGAGGTCAAGGAAAAAAAGTTTGTTCATTACAGAATGTGAATTTCAAAGGGCAAAGTATAGAAGTAGGGCAGAAATGAAGAGGAATGGGTGGGGTAGTTGAAGAGAATCATAAAGAACAAAGAGGACAAAGAGGTGGGTGACAATTTAGAAGATTGAATGTAGCAATAAAGAAAATACTCAATGGTGAAAATTATTATAGGAATAGTAATATAATATATATATTATAGGAATAGTAGGGTAAATAAAAGACCTAATGCTCTGAGAAGCATACCAACATAAATTTCAAGTAAAATTTTTCCAACAATTAAGGCAATTACCAAATAGAGACAGAAAACTGCAACACAATCTTGTACCAGGCCATAGGTAAATCAATATTAAGAAACGTATTCAAAAGAGAAATATTTTTCAATAGCCTAAAAACTCCCCTAACCATCTTATCTATTGCTCAAATATGCCCCCTTTCCTCCTCTTGATACTGCTACAACCCTAGTGCAGTTCATCACTTTATGCCTGGACTACTGCAATAACCTATTTGTCTGCTCCTCACAAGTTTCTCTTCACTTCAGTGCATTCTAAACACAGCTGTCAACAATCTTCCGAAAGCAAGAGCCCAACCATGTCACACACCACTCCCCCACTCAATAAACTCTAGTGGCTCCCAAACATCTCCAGTATTAACCCTTTATAACCCTAGACCCATCCCTCCACATTTACAGTATTTTAACACTTTATGCCCTTCAATCTCCATGTAGTATTTTTCAATGCAATAACACTGGCCTCTGTTATTCCTCAAAGATACTTCATCTCTACTACCACAGAAAACTTTCACTGGCTGCCCATGTTATCCCTAGAATATTCTATTTTATCTCTACTTATTGCTTTCCCTGGCTTCCTCCCAATCTCTCATTCTAGTGATTTCCTTCTATTATTTCCTATTTATTCTGTCAATAGTTTGTTTATAGATAGTTGTTTATATCATGTTTCCTCAGTTAGGATTGTGAGCACCTCCAGGGGAGGTCTTTTGACTTTCTTTGAACCCACATTACTTAGTGCAAAAGAATATGGTTACTATCAAATTCTACACTTTCTTCCATAATTATGTTTTTCCTTGTCTTAGATTCCATTTTGTTAGATTAAAAACTTATTAATACAGCATCATCTTATACACATTATTCACTTAATAAATGTAAGTTGAACTATATAATGCAAGAGGCACACAATGTATATGTGGTTTTTAATTAGCCTGCTTAATGTTTCTTATGGAGCAATAATATTCCATCTCAATCATAAGCCACATTTTATTTAACTATTCTCTAATTGATGGACATTCCCTCAATTTCCAGTTCTTTGTTAACAAAGAGAGAGATTACAAATATTTTGAAATATATAGGTTCTTTACTTTTTCCCTGATCTCCTTGGAAAACATACTCAGCAATGATAGTGCTGGTCTAAGGGTATACACAGTTTTATATCTTTCTGGGCATAATTTCAAACTGCTGTCCAAAAAGTTTTGATCACTTCACAGCTTCACCCACAGTGTATTAGTGTCCCCATTTTTCCACATCCCAGCCAACATTTGTCATTTTGTCCTTTCACTAGCCAATCTGATGGGTGTTAGATGATATCTAAGAATTGTTTGGGTTTGTATTTCTCTAAGCAGTAGTGACTGAGAGCATATACATGCATGCATACATGCACACATGCATACATGCACATATATATATATATATATATATATATATATATGATTTCTTTGTCCAAAAATTCTGTTCAGATCTTTTGACAGTTTACCTGATAATCTTTCAAGGACCAAACAAAATTCTACTTCCTCTCAAAGGTCTTCCTTTCATATCCCTAAACAATGATCTGTCAAAGTCTTACCATATTGCTTCTCTGTACCAAACAACTCAGCATTTGATTATTTCTACCTCAACTTTGTAAATGTTCTCTTCACTCTGGATCTCATAGTAATCTATTCCTCAGTCATTCTCCCCCTCCCCACACCCCAACCCTCACTTTCAAAAAGTTAGAGCTATTGATTGCTTGCTATGGGTGACATAGTTTTACAGAAGGCATTCTTTAAAGTAAGCAGTTTTTGTTAACAGTCTGGTTATTAAGATTCACAAAATGTTTCTGTAATAATAAGAAAACTAAAAAGCACATGCAAGAAAATAAGGATACTCAATTTGAAGAATTAAGATTATTCATATTTTAAAATTCAAAATTCTAAAGAAAAGTTAGTTACTTTGGGATTTGGGGAAAGGACTTCAATACTTCACCTCCTAGCTTCCTTTTAGTCTCAGCTAAAATCTCACACCTTTCCCAGTCTTTAGTGCCTTTGCTCTGAAAATATCTCCAGCTTTCCATGTGTATGTGTGTATACTATTTATACAAATGGGGTTTTTTGGTCTTTATTTCCCTAGCACTTTGCACAGTCTGTTGTTATTAATCCTTCATTTTTGAAGAGGATCAAAGACATCACAAGATCATGGCTTGACTTGTGCTCGGAATTGGATTTAAGCCATCAACCTCATTACTCTTCCAGTCACTGAAGTGCAGTGGCAAGACAAAAAAAGTCAGGATGACTGGTGATAGCCTGGGGATACAATGGATGATTGTAACATCTTCAATGTCTTACTGCTAATACTTCCCCCAAAAATCAAATAATAACAGGGAAAGTGGTCATCCTTGCTTAACTCCTATATTTTGGGGGGAAAGTTCTAGTGTACAGTCAACTGTATACAAATATCTTTCTTTTATTTTTAGTAAGATACTTTTTATGTTAAAAAATAAGTCTAGTGAGCATCTAGGTATATCAGTGGATTGAGAATCAGGCCCAGATGGGAGATCCTGGGTTCAAATATGGAGTCAGATCCTTCCTAGCTATGTGACCTTGGCCAAGTCACTTAACCCCCATTGACTAGCCCTTTCCATTCTTCTTGCTTGGAACCAATATATAGTTGGTTCCAATATATAAAAGATAGAAGGTAAAGAGTTTTTTTTTTAATTTTAAAGATTTTAAATAAGGATAAAAGTGTTGCATATTAACGACCTTTCCCATTCGCACTGACATAAATATGTGCATTAGAGGCAAATCTATGGCCCAGTGGATTGATGGCAATAATCCTGTGGTGGCACAACCAGACCACCCTGGAATTGGATCAGGAAGAATTGAGTTCTCAGACACTTACAAATTGTGTAATTTTCAGTAAATCATTTAACTTTGGTCTGAATCAGTTTCATAATCTGCAAAATATACGTAACACCTACCTCCCAAGATTGTTTAAAAAAAAAAAAAAACTAGCTATTTGCAAAATTCTTTGCAAACCATAAAGCACAATGCAAATGTTATCCATTACTGTTATTATTAGCTATTGTTTTGAATGTTTTGTTTTTAATGATTATGTCAACTGCCTTCCTAATGCTGGCATCACTGAATTCCTAGTATAAAATCAGACTGCTCTTGATGAATGATTTCTTGGATGAATCTCTAGGCTGACAGGATTTTATTTTTAAAAGATTTGATAGATATTCATCACAATATTGGCCAAAAATTCTCCAACCATGTTTTATTCTTTCCTGGATCTAAGAATGTGTATATACACCCATACCTACCCATATGTATGTATAGTTTTGTTTTGTTTTGTTTTTAAGAATAATTCCTGTACTAGTTGCACTAATAATTTTTTTGGTCCTATCTATGCATCAGGACTGGAAGGACTCTTTTTGCTTCTTTTTTTTTTTTTCTTTTTTTATAGCTACTACTACTTTCCCTAAGACTGGGCTACTGAAGATCTCTATTGGTATTGCTAGTCTGGACACTTAAAATGTTTTAAAATGAACACTTCTATGTGTTTCCAATTCTCAGATTTCTTAATATGTAGCTGTACAGTGCAATTTGTTTTTGATTTGTTGATTTCACTTGTCCATTTGCTTATTTTGATGATTTTGTTTTTCTGCCCTCTTCTTTTAGTTTTATCATTTTATCTATAGTTATTTTTGGTTTCAGTTTATTTCCCCTCAAATTTTTAACATATTTTATACTTAACGGCATTCTAATTTTTTAAAATACCCATTAATTATTTTTACATTTTGTCAATGATTTTTATATTTTGTACAAATAATTTTCCACTCTAGGATTGCTTTAGTTACATGCCAGAAATTGTGGTATGTTTTTTTAATTATTATCATTTTATGTTTCATAATTTGTTCTTTGACATTAATTGTTTATAGGATTTCATTGTTAAATCTCCATTTCGGCCTGTTTCTTGCTTATTTTCTGATTGCTATATTTGCTATATTTTTCTTGTATTAATCAATAAAAATGTATTTAGCATGTCTTTACATTTGTTTGCAATATCTCTGTACACTGATACAGTCAGTGTAAATGTACTATGAAATCATTTATTATGCCTTTTGATGAAAAAACTTTCAGGAACTACAATTAATAAAAGGGATATCTGAATTTACTTAGAACACATAATAGATTTACAATTGGCAACATTATGTCAACATGAGATCACTATAAAACACCATATGACTGAAAAAGAGATGAAATTGATCAATTTCAAAGTTTGAGGAATTCAGTCAGAAGAGCTTTTTATTTTATATATGATTTTGTTTTTCAGGCAATGTAACCCTTTTCCATTTATTAGATTACTACATTAGTTATAAAAGTTTATTTATATTTTCCTCCATATCTCTAATATTGAGGATTTTATCCCATTATCTTTCTTCCTCTATTATATATATGGCAATTTTATTCCCAGTAGCTTTCTTTTACCCTAAAGTCTTTTCTCTACTTTAATACTTTATTTTCCCTAGTTTTAATATTTGCCCAAATTCCTTTTTCATTCTTCCTTTAACCTAATCATTTAACTCTTTCCTTGTTAGTCAAGTACTCTCCCAATTTTCTTTGTTGAGTGTTAAAATTTCATTTTTTTTTCAACTTTTTTCAAGAATTTCTTTCCTATGTTTCTTTATAATTCTTCTTCCCTTTCTATCTAGTCTACAATTTTAATCCCTTCATGCATAGTCCTTTTACCTTAGTCCTTTATTCTCTGAATTTTCTCATGGAATCAAAACTATTGGCTCCTAATTTTATATTCCCTCTTCTAAACCATTTCTGTTATTGCCTTGTAGACCTTAGCACTGATCCCCTTTTCTTTTTCTTTTTCACTTTTAGAAATATCAAATCCTATAGATGATAGAAGATACTGTTCCATAATATTTTCTTATGTCCCTAATTGTGCAGTGTATTATTGAGCTTTGCCCTTTCCACAGTCATTTTCTTTTCCATTTGTAATGAAATGTCCAAGTCAGTTATCCTAAGAACCCTAATTCCCCTTTCTCTTAAAGGCAGGAAGAGTGGTCTCTTAAAATCAAATCCCTGTTGATTATATTCAATACAAAGTCCTCATTCCTTTTTTTAGAATATTTTTCTTCTCAAGGGGATCGCTGGAATCCCTCATTATTGAAATATTTCCCTCATTCTTTCCTTGTTTCAATCCCTCCTTTTGCTTCCACAACCATTCTCATCCTATAGAAGCTCTTCTTCCTAAAGAAACTATGGAAGTTAATTTCCCTTCACTATTTCCCTTTACTTTGATTAAGAGACATATTCCCCTCTATTCTCTTCTTTTCTCTCCATTTAATGTTACCTTCCATTCTAAAATTTAATCGCACATTTACCCAAAAAACAAAAACAAAAACACAACCACCCATTAACTCATCTAAGGAGGGATGTTTGGAAGTTTGGTGCACCTTTCAAGCCTATTTCTCCATCATGTCTATGTAACTCCTACTTTCACCCTAGTCTCCTAGAGTGTTTAGAAAGCACTTCCTTAATAGTATTTCACTGTTTTGTTTTTTTGTATTTCTGCTTGTTTTCCTTTCTAGAATTCCTACAGTCTGGGATATCCAAAAACCAAATAACTTCTTCAGATCAGATCTGTTGTTCTGTTTTTGTTTGTTTCTTTTTTAAATAGAAATGCTTTGAATTGCTCTAGTTTATTCTTTTTTCATTCATGATTAGCCTGTGAATAACTAGGTATGGTACCCAGGGTTGTATCTCAAGCCTAAGGCTATTTAGAAGACACTATTTCATTCCATTCTGGAGAGTGCAGAATTGACTTAATTCAAATTTCCTCTCCTTTATGTTTGGAGGTCTTTCTCCTAGTCACTGGAACACAAGTAGAATTGAGCTTCTTTGCTAGTCAATGGGTGGGCAGGCTGAGTCATGATGGATACTTTGGAAAAAGGTACTGAGAGTCCATAAGCAGTAAGCAATTAACTTTCTTTGAGGTTAGTATCCTCCTTATGGTACTTGGTTGTCTTGGACCAGTTTCATACTCACCCCAGCAAACTAGATTAAAATGTAATTTGTGATATTCCAAATCAATAAAACTTGACTTGGCACTTGTTGCTCTGACACTGTCCTAGAGGATAAAAACAAGTCAAATTGCTTTATCTCTTGTGTATAATTTCTGTTTTGTCTATAAGACTGAGTGGTCTTGAGCATCAGAGAAAAATTCTAGTCCCCTATGGTATTTGTTACTAAATATGTATGATTATTTCTTGACATAGTATAAATTCCTGTCAAATACTATATTAATAAATCATGAATGCCGGTAGTAATAATAAAGAAAACTAAGTAGGAAACTGTATGTAGGGCTACTAATTAAATATAAAGTTTCACTTTTACCATTCATTTTAAGGAATATATTATAATTTAGGCAAACAGCTAAAATCTGAAAATGTTTTGAAAAATTAGTTGATTTTTTTGTTTACTTATTTATTACTTTCAAGTACAAAGAATACTATATTTACTAAGCAGAGTTAAGCTAATAGCTACTGTTAGCAGAATTCCTAAGAGGAAATTATTTTAATGAACAAAAAAAGGATACATTTAAAAGGCTAATATTAATATGCACATCAACTTTTAAGTTCTAAACTACTTGGGGATACTAGAAAACAATTAGTTTTAAACTCTCTCTTTGTAAACCTTATTCACATTAATTGGATTTAACAACTCTTTTACATAGAATAAAGGTAAATTTTAGTCCAAATTATCACAAATACCAAATAAAACCAAATATATACAACATTTGCAAAAGTACAATAACCAAATATTTGGCACTTTGTGGTGTCAGAAACAACTCCAAATCTTGTTTGTGACAACAGTTAAGTAGTAAGAGTAAAGAAATGTGAGAGAAAGCAATAAAAAATAAAAGGCCTCAATATTTTGCCCTAGGTATTGTGATTGTGAAGTGGGTTTTTTTTGACTCCCAAGGAAAGATTAGTTAGTAGTCAAACACAAAAAGGCAAGAAAGAATCAGGATGAGAGTGGCAGACAGCAAGAATTAGAAGGGGAAGTATTTGGGGAAAAGATGAGTAGAAATAATAGAAACTGAGAAACTCTCTAATATAAGAAAAGAAGAAAGCCAAAGATAAGGGAACAGCATTTGAAGTACATAGGAAGTAAAAAGGTTACAACAGAATCTGTCCCTACCCCTTCAGAACTTTAGTAGGTAGATAAGAGGCAAATATTTATAAAACGATGCTGCATAATAAATGCAAAACAAAGGAGAGTAATGTCTCCAGAAGGCTTCCTGAAGGAAGGAAGCTTTAAAATTTAAAATTTGGGTAGGAATTTAGTAAGCAAAGACTTTTATTTTTTTAATGGGAGGGATAGTACCAGGCACATATAACAGCTGAGCTAAACTAAGCTAGAGAGGACAATCTTTGTTCAGAGGTAGAAAAGCTATTCAGTTTTGCTAAAGAATAAGATTGGCTTAATAAAAGATAAAGCTGGAAAGATCAAGTGACACCAGTTTATGAAAGGACTTGAATGACAGACAGAAGAATCTAAATTTTGCTAGAGGCAAATGGAAGAAGCCCCAGGAGAACTTCAGCTTTTGAAAAAGTCCTTAGCCTTGTTAAAGGTTTACAATAAAGGCTAATTTAAAATTTTAATCACTGATTCTAGAGTGGGAAGGGACCTAAGCTAGAACTAATGTTTGAAAAACAATTTATGAAAATCTACCTCCAAAGAAATAATAGGAAAACACAAAAGAAATCATTTATATATACCATGGGGGGAGGGGGTTCAAACAATGCTTTCTCTGGTACAAAGAAAGAGATGCCTAAGAATTTATATGTAACCAACAAATTTAATTTTAACAACAAATTTCAAAAAATTTTATTCTTATTTTACGAAGACTTTCTATGCATCCCAATACAGTAAGGAATTGAGGCAACATACGAAGTTAGGTCTTCCGGATCAAATGTGAGTGCTCTTCTCACAAGGTTATGCTGTCTTTTCCAGTCCCTTAGACTAGAAAGAGAATAAATACCATAAATATAAATCTAGATTTGAAATTGTCAAGAAACATTTGCTAGGCATTTAATTCCAGAAATTATTTTAAACATTTATCTGACATGCAAGATGAGAAATAGGAAATATTAAAGCCCACCAACACGTATAATATTTATGGTCTTTTTTGATCTACATAATAAAATATAGTAGTAAAGCACTTAAAGATTATCAACATTTCCCAAAAGTAAATTTAAAAAAAAAAAAAAAAGAAAAACAGGGTGTTATCATCACCCTTAAAGGAATTAGCACAGATATACCATGAAAAGTACTAATTATATCTAAAAATCAAGTTGCAAATGTACTTTATAAAACAAAGATCAAAAACAAAATTCAAGATTCATCTAACATTTTTGTAGATTAATGAAACTGTTGATTACTAAGGATTACATGCAACAATTTTTATCCAAACAATGCCATGAAATTTACAAGCTTTATCTGTTATAATAGCACAGAAATAATGTTTTATAACAAAAGAAAAAACTGAAGCACTAATTTTTAAGTGTCAACTCTCTCCATTATGTAATAAAAACAACATTTAAGAATAGTC
Source organism: Gracilinanus agilis (assembly GCF_016433145.1). Lineage (NCBI taxonomy): Eukaryota > Metazoa > Chordata > Mammalia > Didelphimorphia > Didelphidae > Gracilinanus > Gracilinanus agilis. Next base: position 134,678,826 of record NC_058133.1, read on the forward strand.
CAAATGGCTACTGTAGTTGCCTTATACAAAAGGAATGGCTTACCATTGCAAATATGGTTTATATACTAAAGTAACTAAATCTAAAAGTTTTTAATGTATTCTTAGATAACTGGCAATTACATAAAATAATATTTTGGTAAAATAAAACATTTATATAGTAAGAGTACCTAAATTCATATGTAACTTAAAAGAAGTCTTTGAACACTACTAGACATGGGTCTGCTCAAAATCAGACACATACACACTCTTCCAAAGGAAGGAATAAACTAAAAGTCTTGCCCAAAGCAAACATCAGGGCAAAAAAGAAAACTAGATCTGACCCAGAGAGAGGCCTGATCTTATGCAGTAACAATTGGCTGCTCCATCACTAACTGCTAGTGTGTCACAGTCCCAATAGGGACTGAGAAGGAAACTAGGTGTGGCACATCCAGGAAAAGGAGCTGACTATCTACCTAAGGAGTGAGCACAAAAGCAAGCAACAGCCATGTAGCCCTGACTCTAGAAGTAGAAGCTTGGCGGAAAGGAAAGGGAAAGGGAAAGAAATCTTATACAAGCATTTAAATTCTAATAATTTTGAATGAAGTGACAAGAAGAAACATAGGAGAATGAAAAGACTGAATATGAGAAAGTATAAGAGATAAAAAGATGACACAGCTGTCCCTAAGGGACCAGAACTGCTTTGTTTGATTTTTTAATATTGTGATTTCTTAAAATTTTATTTTAAAATTTATTCTCTCAATTACACAAACATTTTAACACTTTTTTAAAGTGAGTTCCAAATTCTCTCTCCCTCTCTACTTTCTTCCTTAAGAAGACAAAGAATTTGTTATAGGTTATACATGTGTAATCATGTAAAATATTTCCATATTGACCAAAAGGAAACATAGGCCAAAAAACAGGAATAATAAAAGTTTTAAAAGTATCCTTAAGTCTGCATTCATATGCCATCAATTCTTTCTCTGGAGTTAGCATTTTTTATCCCAAGTTCTTCAGAATTGTTTTCAATCACTATGTTACTGATTAAAAACTAAATTTAAAAATTAGGGGGGTAGCTGGGTAGCTCAGTGGATTGAGAACCAAGTCTAGAGACCAGAGGTCATAGGTTCAAATCTAGCCTCATACTTCCCAGCTCTGTGACCCTGGGCAAGTCACTTGACCCCCATTGCCTACCCTTACCACTCTTCTGCCTTGAAACTAATACACAGTATTGATTCCAAGATGGAAGGTAAGGGTTTAAAAAAAATTAGATTATAAAACTAAATTTAAAAATTAAATGTCACATTTTATTATTGTACAATATTATTATTATTATTATTATTATTATTGTGCACTATGTTCTCCTGGTTCTGTTCATTTCATTTTGCAACCTGGTATTTCCAGGTTTTTCTGAGTACATCCTGCTTGTCATTTCTTATAGTATAATAGTAATTCATTGAAATCTTTTTTTTTAATGTAAAGGAAAAGGAAAGTATTAGTGAAAAAATGAAGATGTAAAATCTTATTCTCATATAATTTAGTGATAATTGGTATATAATAATGGGTGCATCTTTAAAAGTCAAAACAAACACACATGGGAAGAGGTGAGGGAAGCCAGTGACATTTGAACCTCACTATCACATCTGAACTGGTCAAAAAGAAGGAACAATTAAACATATATTTATATACATGCATTAATACACTTCACCCAAATGGGAAAGGGGGAGGGGGAGGGAGAAGAATAAATGTAAGGAAAAACTCCAAGTATTAAGGTTGGATCACAAAGGGTGGCTTAAAGTGGAGATGGGGCTGGTGTGCAGAAAATGTTAAAAACCTATGACTGGACTCTGAGTGAGGAAAAGAAAAGATGGACAAGGAGCAGAAATAGACTGCATTAAACCCAGAGCACAGGTGTTAAGCATTCCTCTTCCTTCATTCTCTTTATAAAGGGTAGGCAATTGTTCAACAGAATAACTGGTCATGATTTCAGAGGATTCCTGATGATGCATGCTACCCTACCTTCTGGATAGAGAAGTGATATACTCAGTGTCCAGAATAAGACCTATAGATATATTTTTAAAACCAACAAAAATCAGTCTTCTCTTCCTCCCCTACCATCCTTCTACTTAGAAGGAAAGAAAAACAAAATCCTTGTAGCAAGCATATATATTTTTAGCTATAGCCAATGAAAAAATTTGTTTTGACTACACATATATAGCAAGGGTTTTGTTTTTCTTTATTTTTCAATAAAGGAAGGGGAACAGGAGGGAGTAAAATTTTTATTAACTGAAAAAATGAAGTTGAAAAAAGAGTTAAGTTGAATGCAGCTCAGATTAGAAGAAAAAGAGTAACAAAAAAATCTTTACAGCAAATATCTGATAAAGGTCTCATCTGCAAGATGAATAATTCATTCTCCTATTAATAAATGGTCAAAGGATATAAATAGGCAATTTACAAAAGGAAAAATTCAGTCTACCAATAGCCATATGGAGTGAGGGGTCTACACATCACTAACAGTTGCAGAAAAGCAAAGCTGTTTACACCTTATACCTCTCAGATTAGCAAAATTGACCCAAAAAAGGAAAATGAAAAATGTCAACTGGGGCAATTGGTAATAAGGTGAATTAAGACATTATTATGCATTGGTCTAGTCATATTTTAAAGCAATTTGAAACTAAATAAATTATTAAACTGTGTCTTACCTTAGAGACAGAAATATGGCTACTAAGTCTAGAACTCTCTCCCCCAACTCTCCCCACCTCTCCTTTCCTTTCCCCCCTCCAGGCCCCGCTCCACTCACACATAAACATGGTACCCTCAACAACAATAATTATACATGCTTCCAGAAAACTGAAGGTGAAGAATGTCATCCACTCCCTGACAGAGTGGTAATGGCCTAAAAATTCAGAATGAAACATATTTTTGTCAATATAGGAGGTTTTTTGTTTGCTTATGCATAATTCTTTTTCCATTGGAGAAAAAACAAATGTTAACTAAAAAAATTAATTAAGGGATTTTTAAAGTAACAAAGTAAACAGTATTTAATCAAACCCAAAAAATAAACTTGAACTGTGAATGAGTAATCATTTTGAAAGGATTTCTGCATCTTTGCTTCACTAGATAAAATAACCATTCAATAAGTATCTTTGGACTTGCTGAATCTCTGAACTGATACATACATATATACATATATACATATACATATACATATACATATACATATATATATACCAAGCCATTTCAGAATTATCCATTCTAATAGTAGTTATGATTGAATCCAAAGATGAAGAACTCCTAAAAAGAAACTGCCCCTGAGGAGAGTCAGAGAGGAGTTTCCTTCCTCTTCAACAATTAACTTATCCACTTCCTCAAGATCTGTTATTAGAGAACCATTAGACCCTCCATATTGGACAACTGGGATCCAGTACCGACATTCTCACAATAACAGTGAGGGCTCAGAAACACAGGAAAGGAAAATAACACATTATGTTTGAAAAGCAGCTTCAGTACTTTGAGAGTACTAACTGGTGGAGTCCAACAGAGAGCTACATATAGGGGATAAGACATCATAAAAACTCTACAAATGAGAGGGGAGTTCCCAATTTTTAAAAAATAGCTGTGGTTTGGTCACATAACATATATTTTTAAGTTTGCTGTCACTATCACAAGAGATCCTCTGTGCAAAATATGCCCCCCACCACCAACAGTTTAAGAGATTGTTTCTGTTGCAACTATTCTAGCAATATCTTCTTAGTAAATAAACACTCTTTCTAAAAACTGATTCTCGCTGTTCATCAATGGGAAATACACCAATGGGAACCTTTCTTAACTTTATTTCTTCTGTTAGTTTATAGAATTTCAAAATGTTATTCACTAAATGAATGTCATGGGTGGAATATTTACATTTGTAAACATACAATACAATCTACTATACAAAATCTGAAGTGTACTTAAGAGAAAGAATAATAAAATATTCGAGAATCAGATATATAACACTTGGTAAAAATTATGAATTCAATCTGAATGTGGGGAAGGAGAAGAGAACCGGAACAAATAATATAGACCTTAAAGATACATACATATCAAAGTTAAAGATCCACAGATTCCATATTTCTAGAAATGCCTCTAAAATTTAACCCAGCTACTTAATCAAAGCCAACCAGAAGAAGGGAGGGGGGGGCCCACCGGGGCGAGGCGGCCACAGCTGGGTTGAGAGTCAGGCCTAGAGACGGGAGGTCCTAGGTTCAAATCCAGCATCAGACACTTCCCAGCTGTGTGACCCTGGGCAAGTCACTTGATCCCCACTGCTCATTCTTCCACCTATGAGCCAATACACAGAAGTTAAGGGTTAAAAAAGATTAAAGAAAGAAAAAAAAACAACACAGTGGCCTCAACTCAACAATGTGTGATCAAAAATGAGCAACAATATTAGTTATATCAGCAATATGCAGGGGAGTCTACTTCCAAGTTCCCTTTAAATGAACACTGGTTCATTCTAACTGCAAAGAGCCCAAAGCTAAAACCAAATTTACTGAGAACTGGCACCAAAGGTTCAGAATCTGTCTATGTAAATGTAACAGAATAGTGCACCATTCAGCTCCAGAAAGTGCATTTTTAGTCTCAGCATCTGACTCACTCACTCAAAGAATAGCTTCCCAGGATAATAAAGACACCAGCATGCAGCAAGCAACTAGAATAGATGAGGACAAACAGCTCCATCTACACCTTAGTTGAGGAATAATCCTGGACTAGAAACTGACTCAAGTTACTTTCATGTACCACCTGTTGACAGACCAGCTGACTGAAATGCACCTTTTACATTTTACATTGAGCTAAGCCAACCTGCATCCAATGAAAATTCTTAATCAATAAAATTGCACTGATTTGAAGTCATAATTCCAACATAAAATATTAATGACTAGCTAGGGTGGCATCATTTAACCAATTGAAAGAATAACTGAAAAGCTTCCCATATCCTGGAGAAAACTTACATGAGTATCAAAAAAGTAAATACATGGCTATAAATACATAAACCAAGTGTTTGGCAGCTACACATAACTAAACAGATTAAGTTAGAATATTTCTCTTTTACTAAACAGATCATGAACCAAGTACATTGTTTTTAATCCAAACAATCTATTTTTAATCACCTAGTAATAACTGTCACAGATCCTTTTAAAGAGACCCTCTTTAAGGTTATTAGTTAATAGCCGTGCTAAGTAAAAAGACTGAATGAATGGAGCTATGTGGTAAATGAATGTGGTAAGGCATCAACCTTAGAAGCTAGAAGAATAAGGAGAAAGAATTCAGCTATATACCAAAATTATGCTTCACTTCCAGAGCATTCAGCAGCTGTACCCCAAGAGGAAAATGACAACTTTCTAAAGTCATCACCTCATCCAAGAGAAGAAAAATAATAAAATGCTTATTACTTTAAAATTAAGACTAAAGATACTATCATATTATCTTCTTATTTTTTTCTCTCTAAATTCTTCTTCAGTATCTCCTTTTATTAGATCCTCTTTTTTGCTACATGAAAAACCATACATTGTAATAGGAAAAGTACTAAGATTGTGAGTTTTGAGGACCTGATTCCAAATACAGTAACTAGCTGAGGCTTTTCTTACGCTATCATATCAAATTCTAAGGTGATGGTATATATAATATGTAACAACAAAAATGTTTTTTAACACATAAATGTATGTATTAAAAAACATTTTTTAATCACTCAAAGTGGACTCTTAAGTTTTTAACTGTTTTTGTATGTCATGGACCCTACAGTTGAATCTAATTTAGCCTACAGACCACTTCTCAGAATGTTTTTGAATACATAAAATCAAATATAAAGGATTACAAATGGCATACAAAATATTATCAAAATATTTGGGTCTCTTTTTTAACTCTTTCCTTTTGTCTTAGAATCAATGTATTGGTTCCAAGGCAGAAGAGTGGTAAGGGCTAAGTTATGAGGGTTAAGTGACTTGCCCAGGATCACACAGCTGGGAAGTATCTGAGACCATAATTGAACCTAGGACCTTCCATCCTCAATCCAAATGAACCAAACAGCTGACCCCTAAAATAGTTTTTAAAATAAGTTTTTGGAAACCAACTTGGAAATCCCTGATCTAGATAGTGTTTTCAGAATTCTTAACATGTTTTATTCATTTCTAAAACAAAACATCTTTCTTTGGAATATATAGGTATTTGGCAATAGTACTCATCAATAGCAAAACCAAGTTGCTTTTTAAAAACAACTTCCTGCAGCTATCTTTTTTTTTTTTTTTTAAACCCTTAACTTCTGTGTATTGGCTCATAGGTGGAAGAGTGGTAAGGGTGGGCAATGGCGGTCAAGTGACTTGCCCAGGGTCACAAAGCTGGGAAGTGTCTGAGGCCGGATTTAAACCTAGGATCTCCTGTCTCTAAGCCTGACTCTCAATCCACTGAGCTACCCAGCTGCCCCCTGCAGCTATCTTTACCAAAATCTCCTTCAATTTCTATTTTATTTTGCTAATTTTTATCAGGAATTTAATTTTTCCTTTAAATGTAAAATTCTTGTTACTCTTAGAAGTCCAGGGAGAGCACTTAAATAACGCCATTTCTTTGAACAAGATTATGATGCTGTCCTTCACATATTAAAAAGAAAGGCTATGAAATCCTATAAACGTTTCCAATTACTTAACAAGAGAAAACTTTTAAGCGTATCTTTTAAAATAAAATTTAAGATGTATACTGCAAACCACTTCTCTCAGACTATTAAAGAATATGAGGATAAAGGGTACTGAGCATACCAATTTACTATACCCAGTGCCAAATGACAATGCTTGTTGCATGGCAACAAGGATCTGCTTCCTGTAAACAGTACACAATGCCTTTTCTTGATTTGCCAAGCAACAATTAACCCCATCAGGCTTGTAAAATACACAATATTTACAAGTGAATAGACTCCTAATATCAGAAATCTTTCTAATCCTAAAGATCCTAAATTTAAAAACTAGAATCCTTTTATCTTCAACCTGTGTATATTTTCCAAATCTCTGAAATATTTCACTGCCCTTTAGCAAGTTAACATAAAACTCCTAGAATGTCTATATAATAGCATCATGTACAATTAGGTATTTAATAAAAGCTTTTCTTGATAATGTACAACTCCCTTCCTCCTCCCTCCTCTTCCCTGGGCCCCCAACCCCCACTCTGGCCAGGCTCTATCATCCATTCAGTATACCTGTGTGTCTTTTTTATAATCAAAATTTCTTTGGCCCAGTTTTTTGTGCTTTTTTTTTTGTCATAATAAGCTACATCTTGGAAACTGAATAGGGGAGTGGAGCATAACTTGTAAGTAATCACCAAGACAGAGACTTGAATTGTGATTATACTAGTATAACAAACTTCCAGGCAAAGAAATTCCTTCGACCAGTGAAAATCAGGACCTTTTCTGAAACATACATTCTATAACAGAGTTGCCTACAACACAAAGAGGGTAAATGATTTGCCCTTACCCAGCTATTTCGAGGCTAATTCTGTATCAATTGAGCCATGATTCTTCTCACAACTGGTCATATACTTTTAAAATATGATTTGTGACTTTATACTTTGAAATAAGACTCTATGAATTACCTATAACTGAAAATTAACTGCAGAGAAAATAAAAACCTTTTTGTTCATAGCTAACAACATTTTTATTTTTCACAGATTTCCAAAATACTAATTTTTCTTTTTTGTCCAAGCTACACAAATTTCTACATTTCATTTTTTAAAATAAAAGAATGGTATTTATTTTACATTTCACTCTTTCTGATTATTCTTTTATTGCTATCTTTTCATGATCCTACACTAAATTATAACCTTCTGTGGGGTAAAGATCATGTCTCCATGGTAATACAAGAGAATTTAGGGGGCAGCTGGGTAGCTCAGTGGATTGAGAGCCAGGCCTAGAGACAGGAGGTCTTAGGTTCAAATCTGGCCTCAGGCACTTCCTAGATGTGTGACCCTGGGGCAAGTCACTTGACCCCCATTGCCTAGCTCTTACCACTCTTCTGCCTTGGAGCCAATACATAGTAATGACTCCAAGACTTAAGGTAAGGGTTTAAAAAAAAAATACAAGAGAATTTAAATTTTATAAAAAAAGTATATCATTTAAAATTTGCTGAGTAAATGAAGCCAAAGCATTGAATTACTCATGAAGTTCTCATCATATTAATTACTGTTTTTATTAGATTATAAATATGTAGTTTCTGTCATTAGATATACTTATATTTCTTGATATATACATTATTTTGAATTAAGTTAATACAAGTGCATTAATACTTCAGAGAAAAAAGTAACCTTCTCTTCTGTTTAATGTGACCGAGCGACAATTTAGTGAATAACATATCAAAACATTTGAAGATATACTTAGAAGTATAAGGAAAACACATGTGAAATGTATAGGTCTCATATTTACATTTACAAAGTTGTCTCAAAATAATTAACCCATCACCAAGCCAGTAAGTCTGTCTCCCTGGAACATCTTAATAGTGTTATACTTTGGAGAGGGATAAAAGTATTAAAAATTAGGAAAGTGACATAACTATGAAGTCTGTCACTTGGAGAATGTAGGAGTAAGAAAGTGAACATAAGGAAAAAGACTGAAATTACCAAAAATTTCCAGAGGAAGAAAACTCAACATAAGCAACATAAAAGATAATAACAGAAAGGAAAGTGGCTTTCCTGATATCTAAATGGGTATGGGGGCAGAGCTGGGTGGCTTGGGTTGAGAGCCAGGCCTAGAGATGGGAGGTCCTGGCTTCAAATCTGGACTCAATACTTCCTAGCTATGTGACCCTGGGCAAGTCACTTAACTCCCATAGTCTAGCCCTTACCACTCTTCTGCCTTGGAACCAATATTGGTTCCAAGGCAGAAGGTAAGAGTTTTGTAAAAAAAAAAAATAATAAATGAGAACAAACAATTCTAAATAAACTTTGTAAGACAAAGAAATTTGTATCTGATGAGAGCATGGAACCAACTTCATTTGGCAAGATGTTCCTAAATGGATCAAGAAAAGAAATAAGAATCATGAAAGTAGAAATTTATATAAATGAATGAATAAAAAGCAGAATAGATATAAGTGGCAGAAGAGAAAAACTTTAGTCAATGGTAAAAGGTAAAAAACAAAACAGAGGATAACGGACTGAAAATACACAGAAGTGAGTTGGAAAAAGAGAAGCAAAATCATTAACATTAAAAGTGAACATGGGGGCAACTGCCTGGCTCGGTGGATTGAAAGCCAGGCCTAGAGAGGGGAGGTCCTAGGTTCTGGCCTCTGACACTTCCTAGCTGTGTGATCCTGAGCAAGTCATTTAACCACTATTGCCTTGCCCTTAGCACTCTTCTGTCTTAAAAATCATGCTGTCCATAAGCAAGACATATGATCTGTAAATATTAAAAATGATTAAAGCTGTGATAATAATATATATTAGTATTTTAATTAAAGCCATGTTGATAGATAAAATCATTAGACCACGCGCCTGTAAGAATTCAAAACTGCCGCCTCCATACTGTCTCCTAGCCAAGCGCTACTCGCCAAAGAGAGAGCACTCCCTCCTAACCCAGGAGATTTAAGCGCTCCCCTGCGTCAAGACGTCGGAAACGGAAATCAGTTGGACCATGTTGGATCATGGGAAATGTAGTTTTATACATTTCCCAGATTCACTTGTTACAGATCTTAACACAGGACATAAATTTATGGACTATAGGATTTGCAGAAACCTCCTCTTCTTTAAAGTTCATGCAATTCTTCTACCCTTGGAGTAAAATCCTGCTATTGTTTATAAACCAGCAGGTTATTTCTCTTCCTTTATCAATGAGTTTGGTACTTGACTCATAATTCTTCAATTCAACTCTTGACCTCATACACACTGATTCTTCCACAAACACCCTAGCCCTCAGTTCTTCAACCTACTCACTTTCCATGACATACTCCTCCACTCTTCCTTACTCATACACAAAGATGATTAAATCCTTGGATCCTGTCACAACCCACAAATACCTCACTTCTACTTCCAAGAACTCTAGAATTCCTTGTTGTTTCCTCCCATTAGACTGTGAGGTCTTTTGGCTCTTTTTGCATCCCCAGTACTTAGCATAGTGCCTGGCACATAAAGGGCACTTTATAAATGTTTATTGACTGACAAAACAATACAAGTCCAAAAATCAGAACACAATAATAAATAATGTAAAATGCTATCCAGAACTTCTGAGCACAAAAAAACAGTGCCAATTAAAAGAATCTAGATTATCTGCAAGAAAAGAGCCCTATAGGTGCAGCTATTAGATAGCAAAGTAGATAGGATGCCAGGCCTGGAGATAGGAGGTCCTAGTTTCAAATATGACCTCAGATACTTCTTAGCTGTGTTATCTGGGGCAAGTCTCTTGACTCCAATTGCCTAACCGGTGATGACAAACCTTTTAGAAACCAAGTGTCCGAGGAAATGCTCCCATAAGGCTGCTGGGCAGAGGGGCAAGTCATATGAGAAATGTGTCAAAGGTTCACCAACATGGGTCTAGCCCTTATAGCAATTCTGCCTTAGAATCAACATCGAGTATAAGACTCCATTCTATAAAAAGAATAATTAAATTCTGCAAACTACTAGGTATAAGACCTTCAAATAGAAAGGAAAGTAAAATTCAAATAACACAAGTCTATTTGAAATGTATCAAAAAAAAACAAAGAAGAGATAGAATGTGTTATGAAGATCAAGGGAACTCAAATAGCATCTAAGGTGATATATCTATCAACATAAGGCTACTCAAATATAAAATGATAAATCAGTATGAACCATTTGAAATATCCCTACAAGATAAATTCTTAAGTATACATATTATTTGCTTTTGCATATACATCAGGCAAGAGAAAAACAAAGTAAACAAATAGAGCAAGGAAAGCATAAGTAAAGAAATAAATTAGTCATCCCTCGCTATATTATGGTTCACTTATCACAGAGGATCACAGGTTTTTTAATAAAAATATAGATCTAATTCTGTATCACGGAGTTTTCACTATTATTGCGGGATTTTGCAGATGAATACCGTACTGTACACAATGGAAATGTAGTACACCACTATCGCTTACACAAGTTTGCCAACATGAGATTGTACATGGAACACTATTGGCTAATGGAATGAAAGGCAACCAACCACAGAGCTGTGTTCTGTATCCTGAGCGCTGATTGGCTCAATGACTGTAGGTTAATAAGAATGTGGGAAAGATTTACAGGAGAATGGGAAGGGTTTAAAAAGCCTTAAATCTATATATAAATAATAAAATAAATATAATGCTGTTATTTCACAGATTTTTAGCTATCGCAGGGGTCTCTGGAACATAACTCCCATGACACATGAGGGATTACTGTACTCTAGGGGAAAAAATAGGAAAAAGACACCTATAGGGAGATTAAAACCAAAATAACAACAGAGGGGTCAGTAAGTGATTTCCTGCTGTTAAATATATAATCTGACCCTGCTGAAAGCAAAGATTAAACAGAAGTGATGATGAAGGAAAAGGCCTGAAACATCACCAAAAAAACCTCACAACACCCTGCCTAGAAGTGAATCAATTTTTTTGCCTGTTTGCAGAATGAGAGGAGATGGATAAAAGAGAAGGATGGTATATAAGAAGACAGAAAAGGACTGTTCAATGTACCTTAAATAAGTCAATGTTATCTCTCAGGAAGAACTAGAAGAGAATTGATAAGGTAGCAAAGGGAAGAGTTGAAATGAGAAAGAAAAGGGGAAATGTCAATTCAATGGGGGCAAGAAGGGATCTCGCTATAGAGTAATCCCATAAAAGAGATTCTGTAATGAGAGATGAAAATGTAAAAAAAAAAGGTATAATCTGTGGGAATTTGATACTCTAGACATTACTACTTCTAAACATGTAGTACCTCCAGAAAGAGCAAATTAAATCCAGAAGGTTAGGATGGACCCAGAGAGCTTTCATGGCAAATGGGAAAGAAGTGATCATGGGTAGAAAAAAAGACCAGAGAATTAGAGAAAAAAGAAATTTTCTACTGTGGGGCAATACTTCTATACTCTCTATCTCCTACAGGAACTAATACTCCTAAATGAGGCACAAAAGCAATAACAAAGTAACAAATAGAAAGAATTTATAACAGCACATGTATAACCTGTATCAGATCATTTGGAAGAAAGGAAGGAAGTTAGGGAGGGAATTTGGATCACAAAATGTCAGAAAACAAATGTTAAAAATTGTCTTCACGTGTAATTGGTGGGGGGATACAATAAAATATAACTAAAGGAAAAAAGAATGAAATAGATTATCTTAGAAGCTTGCATTACATGAAGAACACACTTTTAAAAAGGAAAATATTATATTCATAATTAGAAATATTAATTTTATTTTATTTAAAATGTACTTTGATATAATTTAAGATTCTAAAATAACATTATTAAAATAAAATTTAATCTACTTTATAAACCAAATAAGAAAAGTAGTAGAAATCTTAGCCTTCCCTAAATAACTTTTAATTTATTTAAATTATTTAATTAAATTAATTAAAATAAAATTATTTCTATTTTAAAGTGTTCTAAAGAAATAAAACAAAAACCATGAATTAAGGAATAAAAGTCTAGAACAGAAAGGGACAAGAATTTAATAAGGATATCTTTTTGGTAGATAATGAAAAAAGTGAACAGAAGTTTTAAAAGACTTTTTTTATTACTTAACTGAAAAAAAGCAAAAAATGCTTAGATAACTAGATGAAAATATAATTAATAAAGGAAATCTATGAGAAAAAAAGGATTGCAGGTGAAGTGAAGAAACCTTGTGGAAATACAGTAAGCTTAAAAAATAAAGAAAGGAACAAGAGTCCTTAAGAACAATCCTTATTTAGGGATACAATAGTAGAAACAAATGAGAAAAATATAAATCAAACTCTCATACCTTTAATTGTGAATGAATTAAAAGATTCAAAAAAAGAAAGAGTGACAGATGGGATGAGAAAAATATTTACTATGCATCAGGTAAATCCAACAAAGCAAGAGTTATAATCATGCTATCAGATAATGGGAGAAGAAAAATCTTAACATAAAACAGAACTACATTATACTGAAAGGAACCACAGATAACAAAAGAATATTAATATTAAACTCTTATGTTCCAAATGTCTCCACACCAAATTTCATAAAGGAAAATTCAACTAAATTACAAGTTATAAAGAATAATAAAATAATAGCAGGAGGTTTTAATGTCCCTCTCTCTCTCTCTGTCTTAGGTAAACTTAAAAGAAAGACAATCGAAGTAAAAAATATATAATTGAATAAATTGCTAGAGAAACTAGTTAAAAGACTGGTTTCTTCTAAAAGGCACTGCTAAAGAATATGCATATTTCATATACATTAAAGCATTTCACAGAACTTAAAAATTACTAGTATTGGGTCATAGATATCAGTCTCTTCCAACTCTGAGAATCTGTAATTGAATAAAAAAAAATCAAATTGTAGAAAGACTTGAATGACAGGGACTATATTCAATAATAATTATCATTAATATGGAGCCTTAAGGTTCACAAAGAGCTATACTTCTCATTTGAATCTTACAATAACTGTATATTATTAGTTCTATATTATCCCCATCTTATCAAGGAAATGATGAAGAAACCATGGCCAAGAAGTTAAATGACTTCAAGTCACAAGATGGAATTTGAACTTATATCTTCCTGATTTTAAGTGAAGCACTCAACCACTTATGCCACCTACCTGCTAATTACTTAGTAGTTAACCATTAAAAATCTGAGCACTAGTGATGTACCCAGATCAGTGTATAAAAAAGTTAGTCTGATAATGCTTTGAATTAGTAGAGTAATAAATAATAGGTGTGTAATTCTAAATCATCACCTCTCTTATGGTATCTTTATAGAACTGTTGGTAATCTTCAAACTCTAGTCTCCTTTTTATTTTAGCCTTATCCTTTTTGTTTGGGCAGGCTATTTAAAAACCAAATGAAATATTCAAAAACAATTCAAAATTGAAATCATGCCAAAATCCACATGCAATCACTATTAATCTACCAAAGCTAGATTGTATCAGAAATTCCCTCCAACTTCAGTTCCAGCTGAAACACCCAACTAATTGTGTCTATTTTCTACTAAAGAAATAAGTTCTCAAGAACACACAGGCACTGAACCAATATGGCGGCATTGGAGCACCAAAAGCTAAAACCTCTGTCAATCCTTACAATCTTTAAAACATGCTTAGGGGGCAGCTGGGTAGCTCGGTGGATTGAGAGCCAGGCCTAGAGACCGGAGGTCCTAGGTTCAAATCTGGCCTCAGACACTTCCCAGCTGTGTGACCCTGGGCAAGTCACTTGACCCCCATTGCCTACCCTTACCACTCTTCCACCTATAAGTCAATACACAGAAGTTAAGGGTTTAAAATAAAAAAAAAAAAACATGCTTAGAAGAAAACAGAACTCCAAACCCAACAAGAAGTAGTCACGGAACTCTCCTGCTGAACACAACTTGAAAGGTAGGCACAGAGAGTCTACTTCCATGAGATAAGGGAAATATAGGCTGGCTGAATATTCTCCCCCATCCACTTCACAGAGACCTGCTGTCTGTGTGAGCCTCAGACAGAGGCTGCAGTCACAAGGGAATGCCTCTGATCCACCACACAAGGTACAAGGCTCTGACAATGGCTGGCAGGGAGGAACTTGGGGGGGGAGGGGGCCACCTAGTTGAATACCCTCAGTCCCACTGGCTAAAGTGAAGAATTTGCCCCAGGGCAAGCCAGCTCAGCAGGTTAGCTCAACCAGTTGAATCCAGTATATCAGCAGAGGACTGAGAAAAGAGAAGATTCGGCTTCAGGGCACAGTAGCTCAAACACTCTGGTTCAGTAAATCAACAGAGGAACAAGTTTATGGTCCACAGGGTAGAATGAATGAATGGATGGATGGATGAATGGATGGATGGATGGATGAAATAAGCAAACAAAAGGGAAAAAAAGAAAGATACAATTGAATGTTTCTATAGGGGTAAAGACTAAAAAACAGAACCAATGGGGGAGGGATCCAGGGAACATCAAGCAAAGCCTCAAAAATCCCAGGGAATTGAAGACTCTTGGAGGCACTCAAAAAGGAATTTAAAATCAAATTAAGATAGGTTAAAGAAAAATGGCAAAAAGAAAACAGCCTAAAAAGCAAAATAGTTCATCTGGAAATAAAGGTACAGGAATCAAAACAAGAAAACAGTGCATTGTAAGCCAGAATTGACCTGCTGGAAAATGATGCAAAAAAAGTCAATAGAAGAGAAGAATGAATTGAAAAGAATGGACCAAAAAGAAAAAAGAGGATCAAAATGGTGGAAGAAATTCAGTCTTTAAAAATTAGAATTGGGGGAATAGAAGCTAATGACTTCACAAGACACCAAGAAACAATAAAAAAAAAAAATCAAAAGAATGAAAAAATAGAAGAAAATATAAGGTAGCTCATTGAGAAAACTGACCTAGAAAATAGATTCAGGAGAGACAATTTAAGAATTATTGGACTACCCAAAAGTCATGACCAAAAAAAAAAAAAAGCCTAGACATCATAATGCAGGAAATTATCCAAGAAAACTGCCCTGATATTCTTGAACAAGAGGGCAATATAGGCATTGAAAGAATCCACAGATCACCTCCTGTACTAAATCCAAAAAAAACAACTCCCAGGAATGTTATAGCCAAGTTCAAGAATTCACAGGCCAAGGAGAAGATACTAAAAGCTGCTAAAAAAGAACAGCTCAGATATTGTGGAGCCCCAGTAAATATTACACAGGATCTGGCAGCTTCCACACTGAAAAATCAGAAGGCATGGAATATCATTCACACCCTACTTCTCGTTAGGAATTAAGTATATACAAAAGAAACAGCTAGGAGGCAACTGGGTGGCTCAATGGATTTTTCTGCAACAAAATATCTACCAAGTTTTCTCTTTCATTGTTCTCCAGGCTAACAGCCTTCTAATTAATTGGGTTCTCAGCCACAAGTCTCTCTCCACTCCAAACTATCTTCCATTCAACTGTTGCAAGAATACACCTTCTATTAGTTTAATCTAACCATTCATAGTTATCTAGGTCAAAACACCAGAAGTATATTGTCTAAAAAAAGTCAAATTGTCAACATGTAATTTTAATAAAAATAGAAAATAGTTTCTAAGCTTCTCTAAGTTTATTGTTATAACACAAATATCAAAAAGGCTTAGTCATTTTCACAGAATTATTTAATTCCATAAGTACCACTAAAACTAATTATTATAAATTTACTCCATAATGATTAAAAATTTCTTAAAGGGTTTTAGTTTTTTTTTTATTTAATCAATGTAAATGCAGACAAGACACAAATAACCAAAAACAAATAAACAAAAGCCAATGGCTGTAGGTTTAAATCAATCAACTAATCTTATTGGTCTATTTGTCTTTTAATGTTATTTCCTACAAGTTTCATCTATTATGTAAATAAATGATGTAAAGCAACGTATCATATTTCTTACAAACATAAATTTTAAGAGAAACAAACAGAAAAATGATAAAAATTAATCTGATCCAACTTGAGATAATAGTTGTAAAAAATGCTTGCACTATTTAGGAAAAATTTCTGTGGATCAGCTAACTTAGAAATGAACTGTCAATACAAAAGCCCAACACCTTCAATACTTTATGGACCAGTGGTTTTACCATTATGGTTAAGTAGTCCTTTTACCAATGAAACTATATCTTGGTATAACATCTTTCACAATTTGATGCAACTGAAAAAAAGAAAGAAAGCTAAACTACTGGTGATAGCCTTTCATTCCTTTATAGGATAAATTCTGAACTTCCTCTACAAAATTTCTCCGATTCTGCAACTAAAAGCTCATTTCTATCCCTGAATTCACAAGTTAGAAAGAAGTACCTTCCACTCTGGGTGTCTCTCTCTGATTGGATGGCTATTCCCAGAAACTCCCATTAATAATCATGCCACAGCTATTCTAAGTAATACAATGATCCAAGACAATCTCAAAGGACTCATGATGAAAAATGCCATTCGCTTCCAAAGAAATAACTGATGGAGTCTGAATGCAGACCAAAGTATGTTATTTTTCAATTTAGGATTTTCACTCAAATTTAAAATTAAAAAAAATAACTAACATAAAATATGTTTTACATGATCATACATGTATAAACTATCACCTTTTATTTGCTATCTCGAGAAGGGAAAAGGAAAGAGTGGTAGGGAGAAAATTTGGAGGTCAAATTTTTTAAAATCATTTTTACATGTAATTGGGGAAAAAATTAAAAATATATTTTTTAAAATAAGAATAGCACCCTAGTTAGTCTTGTTTCATTCTTCTCCAGGACGCAAGATATACTTTCTCTTTCTCTACTATGCCTTCCTACTCTGGGTACCCTTCATTTCTACCCACCTACTCTAATCCCAGCTTCAGTTTATGGTTTCAAAAACTATCTTTCTACTAGTATATATATTCCCAAGGCTTAACACAGTGCCTAGCACATAATATGTGCTTTTCAAAATTGCTTATTAAATTCAGAATATATTCACACTTTTTTTTACTGCAACAATAAAATACACCCACTTTACTCAAAATTTATAAAAATGTACTTCTGTAGCAATTTAGTAACTACTATACAAATAAAACTAGAACAGGTACTATATATAAACTTATATTCACTAGAGAAAGTAGCCACTAAAAACAAAGTAAATTCAGAAATGGCAAAACAAAGTACAGTATATGTATGAATCAAGTCAAATATTTCTGCATTGTAAGAAATAACTAACAAAATAAATTTGTAGAACCACAGGGAATCATAGATTAATTGTTGTAAAATGTACACATTAGACATTAATGAGTACCAGATATAAAAGAAAATAATGAAATTCTAAACCCTATACAACTATTATCAACCTTGGCCTAGGATAACAGTTGAGAAGACAAACTTCCCAAAAAGTACTTTCGGGGGAAATTAAATATGGGTCAATATCTTATATGATGTAGAACAAGAAGCTAAAACTGGGTAAATAGGATCATAACATTAAAAAACTAGAAGATAATTTGGTCAGGAACTTTTTGAAGCTACAGGTAGGGAAAGAATTTTGGAATGAAATCAGGAAAAGAGATGATTACAAAAGGTAAAAAAGATAATTTCATTACATGAAGCTGAAAAGCTTTTGCATTTAAACAACTAGAATAAGAAAGGAAGTAGTCATTTGAGAAAATCTTTGTATCCATAGCACACAAAAAGCCATTTCCTAGTGTTCAAAAAATATGAACAAAAAAGTTCGCAAAAAAATTGCAAACTAACTATAAAGAAAAGTTCTAAATTACTAATAAGAGAAATAAAAATCAAAACAACTATGAAGTTTCATCTTATACCCAGCAAATTAGCAACATTATCAAAAGATGGGGTCAGTGGAAGAATATGTAAAAACAGAATAATATATTTGATGTTCTGTGAATTGGTTTAATTATTCTGAAAAGTAATTTGGGATTACGGAATTATGGTAAGAAAGAGACTAAAATATCCATAACCTTTGAACCAAAGATCCTATTGTGAGGGGAAATCAATAAGAATTATAAATCTGAATTATACATCAAATATTATTGCAGCACTTTTTGTTGTAAACAAAGAACTGAAAACAAAGTTATCCATAGATTAGGTACTAATTTTAAAAGTTCTGGTATAAAAATGCCAAAGAATATTACTGTGTTGTAAAAAATGTTAAATGTAAAGGGAGACAGGCATGGGAAGACTTATAAGAATGGATTCAAAGTGAAGTAAGCTGAACTAAGAAACCAATATAAATAACTACAACATATAACAAGAACAAATTAAACCTGAACATGATGTTATTATAATCAAGCTTTACACCTTGATGAAAAGTATGAAATAGTATTCTATCACAATCATAACTTGTTGATCCATTCCCCAATTTCCTCCTCAATTTTCAATCCTTTGCCATCACCAAAAGAACTTTTATAAATTTTTGTACATATAGGCCCTTTTCCTTTCTCTTTGATCCTCTCCATGTACTCTTAAACTAGTAACAGTGGCTTCCTTGCAGAGGGAATTCTCAACTGATTTTTCACTGACTGTCCCTCACACTTAGAACTAGTCCATCCTCCCCTTAAATTCCTAACTTCCATGGCTTCCTTCAAGTTTCAACTAGTCTCACCTTCTGCAAGAAGCCTTCTTCCCAGCCATCCTTAATGTTTTTGCCTTCCCCTGAGATAAATTCCAATCTACGCTGTAAATATCTTATTTATCCCACTGAGCTATAAACATAAGAGCAGGATTTTTTACTTTTATTTATTTCTTTTGCAATTCTTTGTATCCCCAGAACTCAATACAATACCTGGCACCAGCAAACACTGTATAAATGTTTGTGAAACTGTTGACTTGAATCCTAGTTGTCAGGAACAGAAAACTAAACCAGGCAACAAGACACAGAAGAAGTGGAATCTGAGCCCCTGTATACACAATACTATCTCTCCTACCTCAGGGTCAGTCATTTCACCTCCCTATTGTAAAAGGAAAGATGTGGAGAAGGCCACTAAGCCCTCTTTGAGCTCTAGATCTGTGATCCTAGGATCTCCTGATTCCCAGGCTAGAAACCAGGACTGGAAACACAAGCATCTATGCTTCTACTATAGAGAAAGCATTTTGTATCCAGGTTTTACAGAATTTTATCTGAGAAGTACCCCCAAAACCCAAATAGTCCAAGCTATACCTGAATGTCAATTCCTCTATAATATCCCCAAGTGGTCATCTATAGACTTTCCATGAAGATTTCTAGGTAAGAATACAGGTCAAATATAACAAAGTGTGAAATGAAAGCTGTCGTATAGAACCACCATCCCCAAAAAATAACAACATAACTATATTTTTTGCATTAATAGAAAACCACTGGAAACAAAGAAAAGGCTAAGCAAACTGGCATATAAATATAATGCAGTATCTTTCATCATAAAAATGAAAAACATGAGAAATTCAAAAGCAAAATGAGGAAAATTTCTTTAAACTGATGAAGGAAAGTAAGAAGAGAAAAACTATATATACTATAATAAGGTTAAAAAAAAAAAAAGAGCACTTAAATTGAGAAGGAAACTGAGTAAACATCTCCACTCCTTACATCTTCTCCAAATGGCAAGTTCCTGTACTGGACCATGATTTCATCAAGTGCCTAAACTATCCATGCTCATTTAACTGGAGCTTTCCAGAATAGGCTCCTTACCCAATCTGAGCTTATTTGTATGCAATGCCTTCCCCAATTAGAGTGTAAGCTCTTTGTGGGTAGGTAGGCACTGCTTTTTATGCTTGTACTTGTATTCCTAGAGCTTAGCCCAGTACCTGGCAGATGGTAAGCATTTATTTTAGCTTTATCTATATCAAATTTTAATAACCAAATTGCTTCCCATATAACAGATGAAGAAATGCACCTTCCTTCTTTAGAGGTGGAGCACCTACAAGTATGGGGTCTTGCATACCTGTGTGTTAAGACATCACATGGCTATTATGCTTAGCTAACTTTTGTTTTGTTTTGTTTTTTTTGAAGAAGAGAGGGCAAGAACAGTAGGAAATAAGAGTAATATATCTGAAAATCACTAAACAAAAAGCATGACCAAAACTTTTTTTTAAGACTTCTAATCAAGAGAATTCTACTACCTCCTAAAGCACCCCATCCCTCTTTAGAGCAGCGCTAATAATAATGGAGTTTTTCTTTATATCAAATCTGATTCTGCCTCTGCAACTCCTGGTTCTGCCCTCTTATGCAAGCAAAACAGGTATTATCCTTCTTCCATATGCTCTTGGGCCATGTTTAACCTTGGCATCAGTTTCCTCATCTGCAAAAAGGGATGGTTGAAAAGGATGGGCACTGAGGCCCTTTCTCCAGATCTAGATCTATGATCCTATGTCTTTTGAGATCTATTATTACTCTGGAAAGGCAGGGTAATTGTCCACTTTGTCAATATCCTTCTTAAAATGCAGAACTAAATACAGTATTCTAGATGTGGGCAAAAATTATTAAAGTACAAGATTATCACTTTCTTTTTTCTTCAATACTCCTTTCCTCCAGTTTACCTTTTTTATAAAAAATGTCCCTACCATTGCTCAAGAGACCCATCTTATTCTGGACTTTATTTAAGATTCTTGTTACTGTTCTTTACAGGATGCTTTTGTGTTCATTGGTCACTATCTGTTTTTGCAGGTGCTTCTTCAGTATTATTCTTTTTAAGATCTAAGGTTCTTGTGCATATCCACACTGATTTCTCAGGTAATTCAACTCCTTTTTTCCTCTTTTAAGCTCACCTTTCTGTCTTCAAATTTCAACCTTAAGCACTTCTAATTCTTCCTGAATTAAAACTGCTATAAAGGCAAGAGCCATGGCATCCTACCCATCCTTTTTCTAAACATTATGAAATCTGTTCTCCTAAAATTAAAGATTCAAGTCAGAATGTGCCACAATTTCCTCTTCCTTATTATAAATTCTAAGATAAAAGTAGTCTTCAAGGACCCCATCATTTCTCCTTCAGCAAGTAGTTCCTTCTCAGTCAAAACCCAATATGAAACATCAGTTCCCACTGGTGGTTCCTCTACCTTAAAAAAATATATATCAAAAGCAACCAAGTGGCTCAGTTGATAAGAGAGCCAAGCCTGGAGATAAGTAGTCCTCCATTCAAACATTGCCTCAGACTAGCTATATAATCATGGACAAATCACCCATTGCCTAGTCCTTTCAGCTCTTTTGCCTTAGAATCAACATTGACTTTAGGACAAAAGTTAAGGGTTTTTAATTGTTAAATGATGTCAAGAATTGTTGCTCTACTTCTGGTAGAGAAAACTCCAATCAGTGTCCAGATAATGAAAATCCCTCATGCCTTCTTCATAAGATTTTAATGTTTTCTAAGCTCCTCATTTATTTCCTTCTTCTGTTCAAACAAGTGGTATATTGCCCACAAAAATGACACTGCTTTCTTTGCTTTCAATGATCTTCTGACTCCTTTTTGTCTTTTCCTTTTCAATGATCTTCAACCAAATATTCTCCAACATATTTTCCTCTACCTTATTCCTGAATTATCTCACAAATTTATATAATATTATTTCAGTAATAGATCATAGTTCACCAAGACTCCCTGATATCTAAGGTCAAAATTGTCTCATTTTATATCTTCTAGGAAAACTTACATTTTGTGCTTTTGTGTCTAGGAATCTGAAGTCATGTGTGTTTTAGTGGATAGTGTGCTGGAGTCAGAAAGAACTATATCAAATCTGACTCCAGACTCTACTAGTTGTATGACCAAGGAACAAGTCATCTAACCTGTTTGCTTCAGTTTCTTCAACTGTAAAATTGAGATGATAATATCACTGACCTCTTGTGAGGATCAAATAGTGTATCTGGCACCCAGTAAGCACTATAAAAATGTTAACTATTATTCCAATAAATATTATTGTTGTTTTATTATAGGCTCCTCTCTCCAACAACATTGTGCTGATTTTACCAAGTCCTAAGACTTTGCAAAGATTCCTGCAAGAGATCAGTCATCCCTCAAAGCTTTCCAGAATCACACAGTTAAAGTGTCTATGTCCCAAGTACCGTGCTAAGCACCAGAGACACAATTTAATGATGAAGAACAACACACAGAAAGAAGCTTAAGGCAGGAAGGGGGAGTGGAAGGGACCAGATCATGAAGTCCTACAGTTGGGGAGGAACAGGTAAATTAGCCAAGTGCTCCCAACTGGTACATGTAAAGGGAAAACAAAGATGGCCTCCAGCATACTGGATGAAAGTCATACAGTTTTGATCATTATCATTAGAAGGAGCTATTAGATCAATAAGATTACAGATCTAGTCGAGTATTGAAGAATGTAGTCTCAAATACTCGACTAGATCTGTAAAATATGTAACATATGATATGTTCATATTGTCTCATTCAATAGAACAGAAGCTCACTGAGAGTTGGTGATTTATTTGGATTTTGTTTTGTTTTTTTAAATCTCTAGCACCTATAAATACAGCTTCTGATTCATAGTAAGTGCTTAACAAATGCATATTTAAAATTTAAGCCAAAGGTCAAGATATTTAAAATTCTATTCTCTGGTTCCATTTTCTTAGCCCAATTGTTAACTTCTCACATTTGCATTGCTTCTGAAGGCTTTAACTTCAACAGATATCCACCCACCCCTTTAGATCTTCAAGTTTCTTGACCAGACCATCAACATTTTTCAGTTTCTTTCTATACTACTAGTATCATTTGTCCCCATGTGAATGACCTGAGATAGCTAGTAGTTAACAAGTATGATCAGTCTTTGAAGGCTTTCTCTCACATTATTAAAAATAATAGCTGGCAACTGTCTTCAAGAATTAAGTTTTCTTTGCATCTGATTTTCTTTGCTTGAACCTCACAACAATCCTTAAAGTTGCTATTTTACATTTGAAGAAACTAAGAACCAGAGAGGCTAGGTGACTAGTTAAAGTCACTATATAAAATCATCAGGTCACATAGCTAGTGAGAGCTAAGATTAGAACCCAGATTTTTCTTTACTATATCACACTGCCTAAGCAGCAGCGCCAGACATGTGCCCCTAAGAAGACAGAAAATCTTTAGATCAGTAGCATGGTTCAGAAAACAATCTTTTAATACTTGTTTAAGGGACAGGTAGATGGCTTAGTGGATAGAGAGCCAGGTCTGGGGATAGGTCCTGGGTTCAAATTTGACCTCAGTTGTGTGACCCTAGGAAAGTCATCTAACCCCAATTTTCAAGTCATTACCACTCTTCTACCCTGGAATTAATAGTATGGATTCTAAGACAGAAGATAAGGATTTTTAAAAGTTTGTTTTAACTAGTATTATCATTTTCAGCAATTGGATATTCACCAAAATGTTTATTTACATCTACCTAAACACTTGGTTTGAGGGGTAAGGGAAATACTTAAGTGAAAGGCAAAGGTTTTCTAAAATGAAAGGTGTAAGAAATCAAACAAACTAAGATTGTTTTGAATTATACTTAAGTCTTTCTTATAATAAGGGAAGGATATTACACGAAGGGACCTAAGATGGCAAAGGATGCTTTAATATCCCCAATCCCTCCAATCTCTCTCTCTCTCTCTCTCTCTCTCTCTCTCTCTCTCTCTCACACACACACACACACACACACACACACACACACACACACACACACACACACACACACACACAAATCACCTCCAAACAAAGAAAAGCAGGAGGAGCATATTTCACTGGGGTAAGAAGAAAGTAGCCTAAGCAGCAAAGCATCTGAAGGAAACAACAGAATTTAGAGCAACCCAATACTATGACTCCACTAGAGACATCAAAGCTGCAGAATGTGAATGAGCCCAGCTACTCAATACAGATACAGAAGGCATAGAGGGCAGGGTAGGGGACCGGACCAGCCCAGCCTACACCACTTGACATGGGCAGCAATGTCAGAGAGGTCAGGAACCCTACAAACTCTCATGTGGCAGTAGAGTGGGAGACTACCAAATTTCAGGAACCTACTCATTCCCACAGAGTGCCTGAGGTAGCAAGAGCCCAAAGCAGGGTCAAGGAAGCAGGAGAGCAGGGACCAGACCAGCCCAGCCCAAAAAACAGGGGAAATGGTAACACAGGGTGCTCAATCTAGTGGAATAAAACAGCTGCAAGTCTCCCCAGAGCAAACCAGCAAGGCCAACAAAAACACCATGGGAAACAAAGGCAGCCAGTCCTAACCCAAATACCAGAAAAAAGTACTCTGCAAGCTTAAAGCAGTGCTCCCTCTAACCCAGGAAGAGCGAAAAATCTCAATAGACAACTAGAAAAATGAGCAAAAAAAAGTTTAAACTTAGAAAGCTCCTTTAAAGACAGGAAAGATCAAAATATGAACTCAGAAGAGGACAACAATGCCAAAAAGAAAACATGAAGCCTTAAAGGAAAGTCTAAAAGTTTGTCAGGACCCAAAAGGATCCCTAGAAGAACTTGAAATTTAGAAGTTAAAAGACCAGATAACTCAAACAGCTGGAGGAAAAAATTCACTGAAATCAACTCCCTAAAAACTAGAATGGGACAAAAGGAAGTAGAGGCACAAAAATACATTCATTGACAACAACTCCTTAGGGAATAAAAATGGACCAAATGGAAATGGGGGGGGGGGGCATAGAAGAAAACAATTCTTTAAAGAGAATTGGCAAAATGCAAAAGTAAACACAAAAACTCTAGGAAGAAAATAACTTCCTAAAAATCAGAATTAGACAAATAGCAGCTAATGAAACCATTAAGACTTCAGGAAACAATAAGACAAAATTTAAAAATAGGGGAAAAAATCTGAAAAACCTCAATGGACAAACAAATATCCTGGAAAATTGATTCAGGAGCAATAATCTAAGAATCAATGGAATACCTGAAAGCCATAATCAAAAACAAAAGAGCCTGGACACCATATAAGAAATCATTAGGGAAAATCATCAGGGAAAACTACCCTGATATCATCAAACAAGAAGGAAAATTAGAAATTGAGAGAATCCACCAATCATTTCCTGACAAGAGACCTCAAAATAAAACATTCTAGGACTATTATAGCCAAATTCCAGAACTGTAGGCCAAGGGAAAAGAAGTACTACAAGCAGCCAGAAAGAAACAATTCAAATATTGTGGAGCTACAGTCAGAATTACACAAGACCTGGAGTTTCTACATTAAAGTATCAGAAGGCACTGAATAAGCTATTCTGAAAGACAAAGGATTTAGGACTACAACCAAAAATTACATGCCCAACAAAACTTGAGCATAATCCTCCAGTGGGAAAAATTGCTATTTAGTGAGATAGAGGAATTTCAAGCTTTTCTGACCAAAAGTTGAAAAGAGTTGAAAAGAAAACTAGATGAGCAATTTCATGAGAAGCATAAAAAGGTAAAGTGAAAACTTAAGGGCTTTGTTATGGCTGAATTGGGTACACGCATAACTGGGAAGGTGATGATTGAAATAATTATGAAATGATAATGAAATAATAAGGAGTAGCTGGGGTGGCTCAGAAGATTGAGAGCCAGGTCTAGAAACAGGAGGTCCTAGGTTCAAATCTAGCCTGAGACACTTCCCAGCTGTGTCTGGGCTAGTCACTTATTACCTATTACCTAGCCCTTACCACTCTTTTGCCTTGGAACCAACACACAGCATTGATTCTAAGGCAGAAGGCAAGGGTTTAAAAACAATAAAAAATAAATTTAAAAAAGATACCTATGATATTTGAGATATTTAAGCTACTTATAGTATTGCAAGATACCTAAAGTATTTAAGAACTTTATCACTATTAGAACAATGAAAATACATATACATAGAAAGGAAGAAAGTTAAATTAAATGCACTGATATTAAAAAAAAAAAAAACAACAAGGAATAGGAAAGAGAAACAGGGAGAAAAGGAAAGAGAAGAGTAAATAACTATCTCTCATCAAGAGGCATGTAAGAGACTAATACAGTAGAGAAGATAGGCAGTGGCAAACTATACTTGAATCTTACTCTCCTTGGAATTAACTCACAGGACTAACACTCACACTCAGTCAGCTATAGAAACCTACCTTACCCTATAAGGAAGTAGGAGGGTAAGGGGAATAAAGGAGGAGGGGGGAATCATAAAAAGGAGGGTGAATTGGGGAAGGCAGTTATTGAAAACAAAACATCTGTGAACAGGGAAAAGGCAAAAAGGAGACAGAAGAACAAACAAGGGGAAAATAAGATAAAGAAAAACACACAATCAGTAATTATGAATGTGAATGAGATGAACTCATCCATAAAAAAGAAAGGACAGCAGAAAAGATTAAAAACCAGAATACCACAATATGCTGTCTAAAAGAAATATATGTAAAGATACACACATAAAACAAAGTAAAAAGAGCTGGAACAGAATCTATGTCTCAGCTAAAGTAAAAAAAGGCAGGGGTTACAATCATTAATTCTCAAATAAAGCAAAAGTAAAAATAGATCTAATCAAAAGACACGAGGAAGGAAATTACATGATGATAAAAGGCACCATAGACAATAAAACAGTATCAATACTAAGCGCATATGTGTGTATATATATATATATATATATATATATATATATATATATATACACACACATACACCAATTGGCATAGCATCCAGATTCCAAAGGAAAAGTTACACAAGTTACAAGAGGAATTAGATAGTAAAAAGTTACTAGTGGGAGTCCTTTCAGAAGTAAATAAATCCAACCAAAAAATCAACATGGCAAACAATAAGGGAAAAATTATTGGGTTTCATTTCAAAAAATTCTCACGAAGAAAACTTAATTGTTTAATCAATACAATTTATTATTACCTACAAATTAATTCAACCATTCCTTACTGAAACTTTCTATATTCTTAGCAGTATTCTAGTCCCAATAAAGACATTAAAAAATGTCCCAATTCTTTTGTGGAATGCAAAAAAAAAAAATTTAAGATATAGTTCCTTCCCCAGTCTAGATGAGAATAAAAATAAAGCCTTTCAAATACCAAAATATTACAATTTAGAAATGAGATATCAGAGCTTAATGGTTTTAGAAGGCATTATGAATGGCATGGAACTTATGTTGGTCCTTGAAGGAAAAATAAATTAGATAAAGTTGCAATGAGTATAATGCAAGCCAAATAATAAATTTTATTACCTAAATTAATACTTACAAATGTTTTCAATTATAGAGTACTAAGTAGTATTTCCTATGGAATGCTTTTGGTGTTTATTACCATTGACCATCATATTTGGAAACTTAAGAAAATCCACCTGATCTATATTTATTTTAATTTATTACAATTACAAAAGTTTTACCTTACATCAAAAGTTAAAGACTAAAAAAGATGACATTTTAAATAAATTAATTAAAATAAAAAATAAAATATTCTTCTCAATAGCAAAGCAAAAACTTTTAAAATACATTTTTCAAGACAGAGGCATAAAGGAAAGAGAGTTGGAGTCAAAAAAAATCTGGGTCAAAATCTACCTCTGACACTAACTATGGGAATAAACAAATTACTTTGCCTATGTGTATTAGACAACTAATTAGAACCTATCTATTGGGTCAAAGACAAGTTACAATCACACATTAAGAGTCCTCCACACCAAAGAAATTATATTCACCTTTTATTTATTTTTCCAACTTTAATATAAGCATTAAGTTTTTAAAAATTAATTCCATTCTTAAAAATTCAAAATTTAAATTTCATAATTCCATAAGAAACTGCTTCATATTGAGTTTCCACATTAAAGCACTTAATATTGTAATGTAAAACAAAGAACTGAATATACATTTAAAATGACAGAGAAAGAGATCAGTGAACTAAATGTGCTTTTTTTTTAAATTTAGAAAATAAACTTAAAATAAACACAATATATTAAAATTCAAAGGGTAAATCGACAAATTGAAGGGGAAAAACAAAAATTATAAATAAAAGCAAAAACTGGTTCTTTGAAAAGATTAATAAAATTAATAAATCCTTAGCTAATCTGAGAAAGATTTTAAATTACATAATCTCAGAAAAGAAATAAGACCTATGAAAGAAATAACAAAGAAAAAAAACCTGAAATTTCAAGAGTTAGTAAAGCATCCTAACAGGATCCTTTCATGAGACAAAAATAATAAAATTTTAAAATAATTTTAAAAAACAAAGAAAATTATAGGCCTCTATCATTTATAAACAATGATGCAAAAATTTTAAACAAAATCCTATCAAACAGAATATAGCAATTTATCAAAAAAAAATCATTCCTTATCAAAGGGGGGATTTATATCACAGATTCAAGGATGGTTCAACATTAGGGAAACAATTAACATTATAAATTCTATCATCATATCAACAGATACAGAAAAAGCCTCTAACAATATTCTTTTATGCTAAAAATCCTACAAAATATAGTTTTAAGAGACCACTTTCTTTCTTATCATAAAAAGTATCTACTTTAAAACTAAAAGCAAACATCATATACAATGGTGTATGCTCTTTTCCAGAAAACATGGAAGTGAAACAAAGACCTCGCTAATAGCAATAAGACAAGAGAAAGGAATTAAAAGAATAAAGAGGACATAAAACTGTCCCTAAGAAAGATACCACAGACTACAAAAAATCTTCAAAATAAAAACCAACATTTTCATATAATTTAAATAACAAAACACAAGAAGAATAAAAAGAGAAATCACATTCCAAATGATTACAAAATGCTTACACTATCTGGGGATCAATTTCCCAAAGAAAACAAGACTTAGAATCCAATTACATTGAGAGTCAGGCCTAGAGATGGGAAGTCCTAGGTTCAAATCCAGCCTCAGACAGTTCCCAGCTGTGTGACCCTGGGCAAGTCACTTGACCCCCATTGCCCACCCTTACCACTCTTCCACATATGAGCCAATACATAGAAGTTAAGGGTTAAAAAAAAAAAAAAAGAATCCAATTACAAAGCACTCTTTAAAGAAATAAATCTAAATAGCTAGAAGTCTATTCAGTGAAGCCTATTTAGTGATCATGGTTAGGTCATGCCAATATAACAAAAACAACATTTCCAAAATTAACTTTAATTTTAATGCTATACCAAATTACCAAGGGGATATTTTACATAGCTCAATAAAACAATAACAAAATTAATTTGAAAAAACAAAGATCTAAAATGTCACAGAGGGTAAGATGAAAAGAAATAAGATATAAAGGTGAAGAGCACTTCTGGACACCTCAAACTAAATCATAAAGTGGCAGTCATCAAAACCATCTGGATAGAAAAACAAATCAATTTAACAAACGAGACAAGGGAGATTCAGAAACTCAATAAACTAGTGCTTGAAAAAAGCAGAAAACATAATTTACTTAGGGAAAAAATCCCTTATTTGATAAAAAGTACTGTGAAAACTGTCAAACAGTTCAGCAGAAATTAAGCCAAGATCAGTAACTTTGACCACATCCCCCACAATTCTAAATGGATATGCAACCTTAATATTAAAAATTATACTATTCTTAACAGTTAGAAGAGAAACAGAACATATACCTCTCACAGCTATGAGAAAGAGATAATATTCTTAAATAAACAAGAAATAGAGGCAATTACAAAAGATTAAAATAGATACTTCAATTATGTACAACTGAAAAGCTTCTGCATAGACCACATCAATGCATCTAGGATAAGAAATTAAGTGGCTAAATGGAGGAAAAAAACCATTAAGTTTATCTGATAAAATTAATCAATATATTATAAGATCAATAGTCATTCCCCAAAAGAAAAATAATTAAAGAATATGAACAAATAATTCTCAAAAATAACTGCAAAGTATTCACAACCATATGAAAAAATGTTCTAAATCACTAAGAAAAACACAATCAAAATACATGGGATGATGAGGACATGATAGGGGATCGAAACTACCACACCAATGCAACTATCAACAATTTGGAAATAGGTCTTGATTAATGACACATGTTA
Organism: Gracilinanus agilis; assembly: GCF_016433145.1. NCBI lineage: Eukaryota > Metazoa > Chordata > Mammalia > Didelphimorphia > Didelphidae > Gracilinanus > Gracilinanus agilis. The sequence goes on from NC_058133.1 coordinate 134,709,281, forward strand.
AAACCAGTGGAAATGCATATCGGCCAGGGGAGGGGGGAGGTCAGGAGGTGAAGGGGAAAGTAAGAGCATAAATCTTGTAACCATGTTAACTTTTCTAAAATATAAATATTAATAAATGTTTAAAATTAAAAAAAAAACACAATCAAAACAAGCTTGAAGTTTCACTTCCCACTCTGCAAAATTGGCCAAAATGACCAAAAAATGACAAATGTCAATATTGAAGGGTTCTTGAAAGACAGACACAATAATACATTGTTGGCAGAGCTATGAAGCAGTACAACCATTTTGGAAAGAAATTTGGAAGTATGCAAATAAAATTACTAATATCCATAACTTATGAACCAGTAATTCCATCATTGAGCTTACAAACTCCACTCCCCCCACAGCAAGTAAGCCACTTTTTATATCTGCCAAGAAAAGGTAACAGAGTAACTGCCCATCAATTGAGGAATAGCTAAACAAATTGTAGTACATTACACTACTACTACTCCTCTACTATAAGAAATAATGTGTACGATGAATACAGAGAAGCATGTAAAGAACTACAGAAATTGATACAGAGGAAAGTAAGCAGTCAAGGAAACAATATCAACAGTAACCACATCATTGGAAATAACACAGTAAAGAATCAAAAGTGAAACAAAATTATGAAGATCAAGTGGGACTTGAATGAAGAAATGAGAAAATATTACCCAACCTATCCCTCTGAGTAAGTGAAAAATCCACAGGTATTATTCATTGTACAATTTTAAACTTTTTCAACATATTGATCAGTTATACCGACTTTTTTCCTATTCTAAAAAAAATTATTTATCATATGGGATGGGTCTCAGGAGAAGGGGAAGGAGAGGACCATATGGGATGGAGGAAAATATCAATAAAAACTTACTTTAAAAGTCTGAGATTTCTGCAAGTAGGTTCCAGGTATAAATTGGGGCAAACAATCATTTCAGATCCATCTAGTATAATAATTCTATTTCACATAAAATGTATATTTGTTTAAATGAAGATTCAGCAATAAAGTCAGACCTAATTCAGTTCAGTAAGCATGAATCAGTGCATATTATGTGCAAGGTCCTAGGGACAAAAGATTTTTTACGTCAATAAACATTTACTAAGTGCTCATATAGCACCTTGCTAAGCACTGTCTTCAAATGGTTTACATTTCATTGGGTTTGAGGGAGAATACCTGTATATACAAAAGTACAAATTTTTATAGAAAGTCATTTCCAGGGGGAGAACACAGATCTATTATGAAAGGTATTTTTGTTTGGGTATCTTTAAATAGAGGTTCTAGTTCAGAGAGCACAATGGAAGAGTGAGACAGGGCATCAAATGGTTGTATAAAATGTTAGAATGTAGCAAGTGGTAGTGAAGGAAGGGAGCTTTGGCCTTGGCCATCTGCAATTTAGAAGCATAAGGAGTCTGAATGGAAGCATAAGGCAGTAGACTAAATCGGGTCCTTCCTAATAGCAAAGGTAATGTTAAATTATTAAGTCTTGAGTGGTTGGGGAAAGGGAGTGGCTCAAGGTGGGAAAGGCCAGGGAAGATGGATGTCTTAGTCCCATGTCTTAGTCCAGTGATGGACAAACTATTCCCTGCAGGCCAGATCCAGGCCTAGTTTGCCCATCACTGCCTAAAGCAATTCCCTAATCAACATGCCCCACATCCAGATGTAGTGATTAGGGAACTGCTTAAGGCAATGACAGGCAAATTACACCTGGATCTGGCCCAAGGGGAATAGTTTGCCCATCACTGTCTTAGTCTATCTGATGATGGTCAAGGTAGGGAGTTAGAGAAAGGGTCAGTGAAAAGAATTCTGGGGCCAGGTTTTAGCCAGGTCAGCTGTCACAAGTCTCCATTACTAAACTGAGATTAAGTATGGATTGATTTGATCTTGCTGTTCAAAGGACTCTCAAAAGTCTTCTCCAGCACAATTGAGGCATCAGTTCTGCACTGCTCAGCTTTCCTTATAGTCCAACTAATTACAGTCCTCTCACAACCACACATAGCTAGTGGAAAAACTATTAACTTTGACTATATAGACCTTTGTAGACAAGATGATATCTCTACTTTTTAGTATACTGTTCTAGTTTGCCATAGTTTTCTTTCAAAGGAGCAAGCATTTCTTCATCTCATGGCTACAGTCAGTCTGCAGTGATTTTTGAGTCCCATCACATCCATTTCTTCTCCCTCTATTTACCAAGAAGTGATGGGACCAGTTGCTAAAATCTTTGTTTTTTTTGTTTGCTTCAAGCCAACTTTTTTTGTGCTCTTACCCTCTCATTAAGAAGCTTCTTAATTCTTCATTTTCTGCTATCAGAGTGCTATCATCTGCATGTCTAAGATTGTTGATATTTCTCCCAGAAACCTTAATTCTGGCTTTTTAATTTGGCCAGCCCGGCATTTTACATGATGTATTCAGTGTATAAATTAAACAAATAAATAAATAAATAAATGTGTTTGCCGTATTACAGCCTTGTCATATTTCTTTTCCAATGTTAAAACAACTGAACTTGACCCATATACAGGTTTCCTCAGAAGATAAGATGGATGGTACTCCCATCTCTTTGAGGATTTGCCTCATTTTGTTGTGACCCACACAAAGACTCTAGAATAGTCAATGAAGCAGGTGTTTTTCTGGAATTCCTCTGCTTTCTCCATAATGCAGCAAATGTTGGCAATTCGGTCTCTAGTTCTTCTGCCTCTTTAAAACCAGCCTGCACATCTGGTGCACTTCTCAGTTCACATATTGCTAAAGCATAGTTTGCAGAAACTTAAACATAACCTTGCCAGAATATAAAATTAGTGCATTGTTTTGGTAATTTGAACATGCTAAAGTGATCTTTTCCAATCCAGTGGTGACTGGTGACTGTTGAGTTTTCCAAATATGTTGGCATACTGAGTGCAGCACTTTAATAGCAACATCTTTGGGGATTTTAAATAACTCAACTCAGTTATTTACATTTGCCTTATCATTAGCAATGTTTCCTAAGGCCCACTTGACTTCATTCTTCATGATGTCTGGCTCTAGATCAGTAATCACACCATCACAAATATTGTTTTTTAGTTCTTCTATACATTCTTGACAATACTTTAGCCTCAATCTCTTCTACTTCTGTTAAGTCACTGCTATTTTTTTCTTTTATCATACCCATTTTTAAAATGAAATATTCCCTTGTCATTTCTAATTTTCTTGAAGAGATCTTGTCTTTCCCAGTCTGCAATGCCCATTTAAGAAAACCTCATATCTCTCCTTGCTAGTATTATTGTCTGGAATTCTGCATTCAGTTGAGTATAGTGTTCCCTTTTTCCTTTACCTTTTACTTCCCTTCCTCATCAGATAGCCATTTTGCTTTCTGCTTTTTTCGTGTTTGTTTTTTGTTGCTGCCTCCTAGACAATATTGTGAATCTCTGTCCATAGTTCCTTAGGCACTCTATCTTTTGATTTTTGAGTTTTTCCTATCATTTGTGTTGAATTCCCTTGTAGAATTTTAGTCAAAGGATCCTACTTATACTTTTTCTAACATGGAAACATATTCTCCCAAAATCTAGAGCTACACCAGTCTAGTCTCTGATTTCCTAACCTCCATCACAAATTCTAAGATGGAGTGGCCATTCTCCTTCCAAGATTCCCTCTCATTTTCAAAATAGCAACCAGATCCTCTTTGATGCTGATAATCAAATCCAGGAAAAAATCTCCCTCCTTTTGACTCCTTTCATCTTTAAAGGATGAAATTTTCACTAACACAAGACAAAATATTATTATTAGCCACTCTGCTTTTGGTGGAGAAAGAGCAAAAGGACAAATCCAGACAACTTAAGTTCCCTATCATTACTAACTATAATTATCCACTTCAAACTTCTGATTTATTTCCCAAAATTCATCTGTTTCACTGTTTCTGAATTTATTATGCCATTATAGCTATCACTAGGAGTACCAGAAACAAGTTTGTCTGTTTCTTTCTCCACTGACCTTCACCCCCATGCTATCATGCTTCCCCCAACTGCAATTTTCTCACATTGAAGATATCCTTCCTTCTAAACAATGTGATTCCAGTCACCCATGTCTTTACCTGTTCTGCTGTGTGTGTGTGTGTGTGAACAACTTTTAAAATGGATAACTGAATAATTTCATGAACCCATAACTATAGAATTTGGTGATAATGTATTAATGATATTATGATGTCATATCAAAATCACTCCAGATGTCTGTACATACTATTTTTTGTGTATAGTATATATGATATTTCCTGATTAGCTGCAAATAATTTGAGTCATGGATCTTGCCAATCAAATCCCAGTGATACCTACATAATCAAATTTTCTTTCTTGCTTAAGAATCCTTAGAATCAAAGTGCTTTGAAGGCAGTTTCTCATTTTTTCATCTCCCTAGTTTTGTGCACATAGGAGATATTTAATAAACACTTTATTTAATAATCCCTTGAGATGTGCATTCGTTCATAGATACTTGAAGCCCTAGGTTTTATTACTAACACTTTTTGTTTTTAGTGAATTCTTTAATATTCTCACTACAGGGTAGCTATTCTCTGCACTATCTAGCTTGGTGAATTCTATATATTATAAGCAGTTTTTCCCCTAACCCATGTGTACCTTCCCTAGTACTTGTGGCTATTAAATCATTCAACAAAAACTGAATAAGCACCAACTACATGCCAGGCACTGGGAATACAAATACAAAAGACACAACTGCTGCTCAAAAGGAACATAGATCCTCATCTATCCTATGACACACAAATAAGCACTGAATCAATCAACTTGTGAACAAAATGTTTATGGATCATTTACTTATTGGAGGATGAATGTTAATCTACTTTCCAACAAGATTAGTTTCTTGAAAATAGAGACTAAATCATATACTCCTACTCCTGAGAGCATATGGTAATGGAAAACATTGAACTTTTAAGTTATAGAATGAAAGAATATCAAAGCTGGAAGGATCTCAGAGGTTATTTATTCCAATCTATATCTGAGTCCAAAAATCTCAATTACTAATTTGCTCCTTCCTGGTCATATTTCACATAGGTATTGTAAGGCTCAAATAGTTAAGAAAATTACAATGTAAAAATGCTTTTAAAATGTTCTTGTTTCAGACAACCATGTCACACAAACTATTTTCACCTAGCCAAATTTATCTGTCCTTCAAGCTAGATTCAAGTGCTAGAAAACAACTAAATGTTTAAGAATCAGTGAGGACATGGTTTTCTCCAAATGATTTCCACTCACTCAAATATCTATAAGCAATCTTACATTCTATGCAACTTGTGCCTCTTTGAAAACCTGTAATTACTATATTATAATACTTTATCAAACTATTTGTTGAAAGCACAGGGCATCATTAATCTACAAGAGAATACTAGGGAAATACGATATTGTTCTCTTCAAATAGCAGTCATATGGATGGAGTAGGGATTAGAGGGCAAAAACAGAGGCAATTAATTGGCAGAAGTTACAAAGAGTAGGTTTGAAGACAGGAAAAATTTCCTAATAATTAAGGCTGCCCAAACATGGAACATGATGTCCTGAGAAGTCGTGGTTTCTCCTTGTTGGAGGTATTCGGGCAGTGGCTGACCTTGTGGAATGTTACAATAGGGGTTCTCTTTGTACATAGATTATACTAGATAACTACTGAGAAAGGTCTCTAAAAATCCAAATTTTGTAATTCTGTGATTATAAGCATTCAGGAATCATAAAAATCACATAGTTATCATGGATAAGAGTCACTGTAAACTGAGTATAGAATTGAGTACTATCTCCCTAATGTATATTTGAGTTTATCTGATAAATATTTTAAGCACCTATTTGCAAAATACTATTTGAAGCACTGTGAGAGTCACAAAATAAGCCCAAATAATCAGGGAAATAACATACCTAAAAATATATATATATATACACACACACACAAACATGTAGTATCATTACAATATTATCACCAAATCCTATTTGTCATAGGTTCACTAAATTATTCATCCATTTAAAAATTATTCATATGGCACTATCCAAGTGCCAAAGATATGCTCCTTGCAATAGTCACTATCCCTTTACCAGAATAAAGGTTTCTCATAATTGAAAGAGACCTAAGCATTCATTTAGTACAACAGGGGTCAGAATAAGTACCCACTCTGCAAAATATTCAGTAGTCTTCTAACCCCTGCTTGAAGGTCAACAGATAAGGAGGACTCCTACTATTTCCTTAAGCAATCCATTCCACTTTATCAGAAGCAACTGGGAGTTTGGAGCTTTTCATTTTGTGTTTTTTTTAACTTAACAGAAATTTGCCTCTAACTTCAAACCATTGGTAATAGTTCTGTCCCTTAAAATCAAGTAAAAAAATTTTTTTTAATTTTAAAAATAAAACTAAAAAATAAGAGATATTAATATTTATGACTGGGCTGCACAAATAAAGTAAAATTCAATATACTGCATAAGTTATTCCAGAATTTTAGATCAACCATTTTTTAAGCCAGAACTGGAATTTCATTGGGTTAAGCAACTCACAAAAAAGGAAACTTATTTTGCCAATAAAGATATGCTCTACAAGATATCATCATAAAAAGTCGCCAGATATACCCAATGACTCTGTCATATCAGTATTAGGCACGTTTCCCGCAAAAAGTTTTGTAAAGAACAGAGGGAAAGGATCCCAAAGTATCAAACATATTTATAGCAGCAATTTTTTTTTGTGACAAAGAACTAGAAACAAAATGGCTATCTATCAAGTATCTATCAATTGGAGAATAAATGAATAATAATGATATATAGATAGAAGAGAGTGTTATTTTGACATAAATGATAAGGTGGACTCAAAGAAGCTTGGTAAAATTTGCATGAACTAATCCTAAGTAAAGTGAACAAAACTGGGAGAACAGTTTTGCACAATGACCATAATGACTTAAGGAAAGCAACATTGAAAGACTAATGAACTCTAGAGAACAAAGAACAAATTAGACCAGTGATGGGCAAACTTTTTAAAGAGGGGGCCACGGAAATGGAAATGCTCATCTTGTCAAGTCTGTTTCTAAGGCAACTCTTTCAAAGTTTCATTGTATTGTATCCTACTCATTGTATTTGTCAGATTAGGAATAATGTTGAGGAGCCAGAACATTTCAGGGGGCTGCATCTGGCCGAGGGCCATAGTTTGCCTATCATTGAATTAGACCAAAGCCTTGACAAATGAAGCAACCATGATGTGAGAAGACTGATCAAGGAAGCTTATCTACTTCCTACCCTTTGAAAGAGAAAGGTGAGCTATTAGAACAAGCTGTAAACTACAGCCCCAGACCCAAACTCCTCTGGTGGTCTGCCTGTGCTTGTATGGACCTAGTAAAGAATGGTTTTTAAACTTTTAAAAATAATATTAACTTTACTTTAAAATATTAGTTCAAATAAACAAAAACGGGTACCCACTAGAAGGGTAAAATGAGACTTTTGGATATACTCATGTTGATGATTTATTTAAACTTGACTATATTCTTTTGTTAATTTGACTATATTCATTTGGGGAGGGGTTGGGAGTTAATAGGAAGTGAGAGTACTAGAAAAGAAAAAAATAAAAGCATCAATAAAGTAATTTTTTAAATACATCAAAGAGCATAGAAGTAGTTCAGAAGGGAACATGTAAAAGTAGAAGTTTTATTACTACTCTCACTGCACTAAATTCAATAAGCACTTTAAAAAAGGACTGTTCTTTTCTGATGATGTCTTAATGTTCGTGCTTGTTAAAATAAGAATATTTAAAAGTGAAGTTTTCCGAGACACTGATTTGCCCAGGGTCACAAACTCAACATGTCAGATGCAGGACCTAAACATGAATCAACTTAACTCCCAGGGGAGACTTTATCCGTCTTGCCATGATGCTTTTCACCAATAAAATTACCAAAGGGATAGTTCATAGACTGACAAAAACACTCAGAGGAATTAAAGGCCAAGTATGTCTAGGACACCCTGGAAAGAATAAAGGAAGGGAAAGGGGACAAAGCAGTAATTAACAAAAATATCTGATAAGAGATAAAAAGTAGAAAAAGTAGATCAGTGAAATATTCCAGAAAAACAAAAGTAATAACAAACAAATGCCCAGAACAGTTTAGTTTTTGATAAACTCAAAAACAAACTATTAAGAAAAGTCTTCCTTATGAAGAGGGTGCAGTGGAAAAAAATAGAGGACTTGATGTCAGTATAACATCATTTAAAAATCAGAATAAAATATAAGGTTATAGCTTTCAAAATTATAGCTAAAAAGAAGAATCTATAGCCAGAAAAGGAGTAGATCAAAGAACTATAGGTGTAGAGTTGAGAGGCACTGAGGCAGAGAGAATTTAAGAAATTGCAGTGGATCACAAAGACATATCCAAATTATCCAAAACATAAAACAAACCCAGTTCTTCTCAACTCAAAGATCAACACTATCCTCTACCCTAGTGGAGTCAAAATCCCCACAGAAGGCATATGAACTTAGAAAATCATAAATTATCATTGTTATAATGTATTTTCATTCATTTTTATTGAACATTTCCAAAATACTCCTAATGTAGGTTAACAGCTTCTTATAAAATTTTAGAGCAGCAGTTCTCAAACTTTTTGGTCTCAGAACTCCTTCATACATACCCTTAAAATGTTGAGGATCCCAAAAAGCTTTTGTTTATGAGTTATACTTATTGATATTTAGCTTATTAGAAATTAAAACTTAAAATTTTTAAACTATTTAATTCATAAAAATAATAAACTCATATGCTAACATAAATAACCATTTTTTAAAAATAGCTTTTCCAGGACAAAAAAATGTTAGTGACCAAAAGTGATACTGTTTCCCATTTTTTAAGATCTCTTTAGTGTCTGTTTTATTAGTGAAGCTGGATTTTCACATCTCCTTCTGCATATATCAGGTTTTTTTGTTGTTGCTGAAGAATATGAAGAAAGTCTAGTCTCACATAGTTATGGAGCCAAAGACAAGAGGAATATTTCAATAGCCTTTAAATTGTGGTTATTCTTTGATATTACACCAAAACTGGACAAGTAGTTTTTTTCAATTAAAGCTTAGTTGAAACGCAGAATAGGAAACCGTATCAATGAACTTTTTGTACTCTTCCATTAAAATCCATTGGTCTAGCTTGTACTTTTTTTTTTTTAAACCCTTGTACTTCCGTGTATTGTCTCATAGGTGGAAGATTGGTAAGGGTGGGCAATGGGGGTCAAGTGACTTGCCCAGGGTCACACAGCTGGGAAGTGGCTGAGGCCGGGTTTGAACCTAGGACCTCCTGTCTCTAGGCCCGACTCTCACTCCTCTGAGCTACCCAGCTGCCCCTTAGCTTGTACTTTTGAAATAGATCTTTTACCCAAAAGTGATTTTATAGCATCATGAAATGGTTGTTTGGAGAATAATGGTTCAATGAGTTATATAAATCTTTCAAATGTTGACATATTCATGATAAAATGTCCCAAAAAATTCACATTTATTACTATCACGACTGATATCATCAAAACAATCTTTAGTATTGGTAAAATGTCAAACTCAGAGGTGGAATATATTCTAATTTTCATGTTAAAGCTCAAATTTTATCCTTGGCAACAAACACTTGTCAGTTGTTTTCCTTGAAGTGACAAGCTTCATTCATTTTTGAGAAAGTGTCTGTCAGATACCCAAGTCTGAATAGCCCTAGTTTGTCTGTCAGTCATTTTTTTTCAAATAAAAATGGTAATCCATGAAAACAGCTGGGTCAGCTTGCAACTCAAAAGCACCAGTGCTTTCCCCTAAAACAAGCAGGGTCCTTTGATATGCAAAAGTACTAAATGTGTACTTCTCATTTCAGCACACAGAATATTAAAAAGTCATGTATTTAAAGGGCAAGAGTTAATAAAACTAATAATTTCATTGCTTCATCAAGGACATTAAGTGAAATTGACTTTTTTGTACAGCTTGGAGTTACTGTCTTATCTGTGGTAATGTATTAGCAGTTTTACCCATCGTTTGCAAAAATTTGCAGCCGCTGCAAATGTCTTCAGTTATTCCAGGGAAAATCATGAAATACACAAGTTATTCAAAGTTTTTAATATTTCAGCACCACTTGTGTTTGTACCCAAGCATTCACATAAAATAGGATCTTCAAGAATTAGTTGTGGGGGAAGCTGGGTAGCTCGATGGATCTAGAAACAGGAGGTCCTAGGTTCAAATCTGACCTAAGACACTTCTTAGCTGTGTGACTCTGGGCAAGTTACTTAACTCCCATTGCCTAGGCCTTACTGCTCTTCTGTCTTCGGACCAACATACAACACTTATTCCAAGACAGAAGGTAAGGGTTTAAAAAAAAAAAAAGAATTAGTTGGCTAACACACAAAACAAATACTAGAAAACAAGCAAGATACATCCACTTAAAAGACAAAGTACAGTTCTTTCAAAGAGATATTAACTCAGGCTTCAAGTTCGCAGCTAAATCTTTAATTTACAGGTCATGTAAATTCCCATGTACATTCATGAATGAAAGTGAGGACTCTTTCTCAAAAATAATCTATGATACAAAATTTAAAGCTTTTATGCAAATAAAATCAATGCAGCTGGAATTTTTAAAAATCATACTTACTGAAGAAAAATATTAAATTAAATATTTTATGGAGGCCTGAAATCCAAAACATAAGGAACACAAAGATTATTAGTCATTCATTAATAGACAAGCACTCATGGTTCATCCTATTGGTGAGAATACTGAATACTCTGAGATGACAGCATTTTCCAAAATCATTTCACACTTCCATTGGGCTGGAATGAATTACATATTCTATATAATTATAATTTCAAATACTAAGAATTCAAATGCATGTGACTACTTCAAGGGATTCATTATTTCATTAATCAGGGCCTAGCTGCGCAAAATGCTGATAACCACCTGAAAAAAATATTCCTCTCCTCAAACTAATACAACTATAAGATGGAAAACTCACTAAAAAGTTATACGGAAATACAATAAAACTAATTCACTCTGAAATAGCCATGAACTAATTCAATTGTCTGAGTAAACAATTTGGAATGATTGAAGAAAAGTAACTAAATTGTTTAGATTTTTTGATCCCAAAGTCCCCAACTTCTGACACTATATCCGAAAGAGATTATTGACAGCAAAAAATGATTGATATGTGTAAAAATGTTCATATGTTCATTTGAAAGTAATAAACAAAATATAGACCCAACAAGAAGTCTTCAAAAAGAGGCTAGGAGACTACTTCTCAGGTATGTAATGGGGGGATGCCTTTCTAGTTCGTTAGACAAGTCGACTACTGAGGTTCCTTCAGATTGGCAAAAAAAAAACCAAAAAACCACATAACCAATTTTGTGAATAATTGTGGAACCACGGAAGAATCTTAGTATATGAATGCACTATTGCTGCATTATAAAAATAACAATTCAGAGAAACACTGAAGTCTTGAATGATGAGAGAAACAAGGAAAGCAAAGCCAAAAGAACAATATTCATAACGACTGCTCAATGGAAATAAAACATGAACAAAACACTGATCAAACAGTCTATCTTTGTCCCATACTAACAACATTAATCAGTCAATCTTTGTACCATACTACCCAAGTTAATGAGTATAGGACTTCTTTCTGTTCATACATTCGTACCCAAGCAGTTTTCTCAGGGAATATACTTTATAAAGGGATTTGTTTAAGTGCTTCTGGAAAATATTTGCTATGTAAAAATAAAATTTACCAATGATTTTTTTTTCAAAAAACAGCTATTCTCAATGGATAATTAGATGAAGGATATCAGCAATTACAAAAAAATGAACTGTAAATTCAAAAAAAATGAACTGTATAAAAGATAGTACCTCCAAATCAAGTAACTCAGGTGTTCACCTTAACACTTAGCAAATTGGGGGGAAAAATAACAAAAGAGGGAAATGAACAATGAGAAGATAAGCATGCTAATAAAACATTGTTAATGGATCTATGAATTGATTCAATCACCCTACAGTACTTTGATGGGGGACTAAAAAGCAACCTAAAGAGGCTAGAGCTAAAACTTGTAAATGAAAGAGGACAAAAACAGAAAAAGTCCAATATATGTGAAAATATGCACAGGAGCATTTTTTGAGGTGTAGAACTTAAAGCAAAGTAGTTGTCCAAATGGAAGATGGCTAAAAGAACTGATATATAAACATAAAGAACAGAGTACTGTGACATAGAAAAAAATGACTATAAAGAATTAAGAAAATTATAAAACTCAAAAAGTGATATTCCAAAAAGTAGTCATTAATAATTTGATATCAGCATGGAAAAAATTGTTAAGCATCAAACACTATACTAAGCAGTAAAGATACAAAGAAAAAGCAAAAAACAGCTTCTGCTTCAGGGCATTTACATTATGAGGGACAAGATACTACTTCTGTAATAACTTATGGTAACTTAAGAAAAGTTACATGAACTGATGCAGTGAAGCAAGCAGAATCAGGAACAACATACAAATATCCTTTCATTGCAGATATCAGTGATGCAGATATCAATCTCATACAAACAAATATAAAAAATAAGCTGGAAAATCATAGAGGAAAGGAACTAGTCCCGAAAAGTGGGGCTTCACATGGGGCTAAACTATATGATATCTATAGAAATTAATTTATAAACTAGATTTAGTGCCAATGAGGTTAAAAGGAAGATGGGTTTCAAATCCAAACACTTCTCAGACCTCAAAAATTGGTTTGTCATGTACTGTACAGATTAAGTAATGAAGCTTATTTACAATATAATAATATTTTAAAGGCTAAACTGGCCAATAAAATATTTGTATTCCCATTTTGAAAATGAGAAGGGGTTAGATTTGCCTGAAATTCTACTAAAAGGTGAGGGGAGTTTGAGATATTCACAACAAAAAAATCTCAGAAAAATCATTCCAATGACAACAAAGTATCAAAGCAGTGCTGCTCAAACGGAATTTAATTTTAACAAATAAATGTACAATTTAATAATCTCTATTCCTAAATTGACCACAAATTGCAGGCTCCTTAAATAAGTAGTACCATTAAGGTTAAGGAAGGCAATGGTTATTAGGGTAGACCTAATATGGGGCAATAAGAAAAGGAAAAAGGAAAGAGCTTGGAAACTAAGGCACACCAGAGAAAAAATAAAATAGTGTACTACCAACTCTCAGAATGAAATTTGAGCAAGATATCTTGCCACAGGCCTACAGTTTGAAGCAATGCTGTTAACATTTTAAAGAGCCTTCCCTTTCCTGATAGGAACCTTTTAAAAAATGCATTCAATAATCTGCTTGGCATTACAGCATAGAAATTAGATTGGATTCTTGATTTTTAATAGTATTAACTCCTAAATAATAACATTTGTTCCCAAATATAGAGAAAGAAGATACCTTAACCAAACTGTTCCAAGACAAAAACAGGAAGGAACTCTAAACAGGAAGATAATGTAAAGAAAACTATATGCCTATATCACTAATATCGATGAAAATATGAAATAAATTATAGATGAGGGTATAGCAATATATTTAAATTATTCAAAATAACCCTAGTGGTTTATCAGTCAATAAGCATATATTAAGCTGCTAGAAATGTGAGGAGAGTTCAACAATTAAGGATCAGTAAATGTAATAAATTGTATTAATAAAATAAAAAACACATGACATTCAAGAGACGTGCGTGGGAAATGCCTTAAACAAAAAAGTACTATTTTCTATTTAAAAACACTAAATTCTTTATGGTATTTAACCTAGAGAACCTATTTCATATATATCCTATGAAAGTCAATGGCAGCAACATCTCACATAAACCAAAATGTTTTTTCTTTGTATCTTCAATTTAGCACAATGCCTAAGAGTAAGTGGTTAATAAATGTGTTGAATGATTTAAAACTTAAGATGTCACAAAATTTGATGGTTGGGAAGAGGAATAGTAATTTTTGTGCATATGTTTCACATTTTGTCAGACTAAATTATAAAGTCTTGTTGATTTTCTCTTCACATCTTTCCTATCCAGCACTTACCCTCCACTTACATGGCCAGCATTCTAGGCCCCCATCAAAGTTCTAGGCCTGCTTATTAGCTCACAGGCTGAAAGGTTCTAATATCCTCCCAACTGGTTTCCCTGCTCCATCTTTTTTTCCCCTCTCCCATCCATCCTCTCCACTCACTTGTCAAAATGATATTCTTAAAATACAAATATGGTCATGCTACTCTTCCTCAATAAACTCAAATAGCTCATTATCCCTTCTAGACTCAAGTACAAACTCTTGTTTGGCATTTAAAGATTATCACAAGACAGCTCTAATCTATCTTTTACAATATTATTATACATGATTCTCCTTCCTATACTTTTCAATATAATCAAAATGCCTTCATGATGTTCTTCATGAAGGCTGTTTCCATCTCCCATCTTAGACCTTTGCAAAAACTATGCCCAGAATTTTTCTTCAATGTTCTGCATAAACATCATTTACTATCTAAGGCCTCCCCAATCCCCAAAAGCTACTAGGAGAAATTTCCAAAAAGTTACAGTATTATTTATTTTGTAAATATTTTTATTTGTTCATGACAGCTTTCCCAATGGAACTTAAGCTCCTTGAGGGAAGAGACTATTTCTTGTTTGTTTTGTTGTCATTTAACTATTTTGGTCATATTAGTGGTTAGCACAGTTCCTAGCACATAGAGGGAAGAAAGGCATAAGCACTTATGTAGTACCAACAATGTGTCAGGTACTATGTTAAGCACTTTATAAATTTCTTATCTGATCCTCATAACAATCCTTCAAGGTAGGTGCTGTTGCTATCCACATTATACTATTAAGGAAATAGAGGCAAATAAATGTTAAATGCCTAGTGTCCTCTTGACTCCAGATCAAATGACCTACCCACTTCACCTTAGCTGCCTTGAAATAGGAAGTCCTTAATAAATGGTTACTGACATCTTCTAGTAGTGTCTGGGGCATAGGCATTTAATACAGTAAATATCTGATTAACTAATAGATTTTAGAGCTTTGTATTGTTTTTAATATTGAGGAAACCCCAAAAAGGGCAAAATTGTGGTTTTATTAGATATGTCAAAATATTGTCACTATTTTCTTTCAAATTACCCATTTATCACAATACCAGGGCTAAAAGGAACCTATACAGGCAACAGAATAAAGTTTTATGTTTCCAGCTTTCTTTTGAAGTGTTAGGTGTTAAACAAAAAATTACTTATCTTTCTTCTCAGATGGTTCCTCAACTTGTTACCATTTTATTTTCTAACTCTAATAAACTTGTCATGTAACATTTTGATACCTGAGTTACTGTCTTTTTCCCTTGCTAAACTGCAAATTCCTCCAGGATAGGTGTTCATTGCTAGGCTTTGTAGTCCAACTTCCTCATTTTTCAGATGAAGAAACTGAAGCTCACAGGGATATGACTTAAGTCATAGTTTGTGTCAGAGTCAGGACCTACACCCATATCCTCTAACTTCAAATCTAGGACTAAACTTTTAACTCCCACAGTGCCTAACTCAAAATTCTGTACATGGTAGGTGCTAGTAAATGTTTGTTGCCATCTGTATGTGTGTCTACCACAATACAATACATGCCCTTTATTAAAAAAAAAAAATCACAAGGAATTCCTGTGTAATTTGCCACAGTCACAAGCACCCAAAAGAGTTTGACAAATGTTAGCTATTTTGTCATATACAATGTCATAGCTGGCTCATGTTCACAAGTAGGAATTATCCAAATCTCACCTGTAATCTCAAAGGCTCAAAAATTTTTACTATTAACCTAGACTTTCTTCCTCTCCTTCCATACAATGATAAAACAAAATTCCAGCTAGTTTTAAACATACAGTAGCAACATATCCCTTAAGAGTTTTGACAGAATCTAAATTGCTAGTGATGTTAGACTATGTAGCTTTTTCAGAAAACATTTTCAATGATTAAACAATGAATTCATGATTATAACCTTTATTAAAGGAGAAAAAAATCAGCTGATAAGAGAATTGTGTTTCATTTTCTTATCTATGAAAATGGGAGTATATATTAATTGTCAAAGTATCTTATGATTGTTAACAAAACTTATACCCACAAATATATAAATATAAAACTACAGCAGAACCACCAATATAATGGTAATAATATATAGTTTGGTTTCAGAATCAAGCAGTTAGTCCAAATGACATGGACAAATATGAGCCCTTTATAACTGTCCTTTTTTTAATCCAATTATATCAGTTTAAGATAAAAATTAATTATCTTCAAAAAATAAATTATATTTAACAATTTTATGTATGAGATTTTATATTTACAAAGTGGTTTTCTGATCATTTCATATATGTAAACCATCACACAATGCTCTTCCCACATAAAGATAATACTGATTGTGGTATTTCTCAAATGGAAGTCATCCAGTATATCATGTCATAAATCCTTAAACTCCAATAGATTTACTTTATTTTCTCTTCAAAGTTCTGACTGATGTAAATGGTACTTCCTGGTCAAGTACACCTATTTCTGGACACACTTTTCAATATTAGCATAATCCCACAACACCACTATTTTAAAAATATACTTAACTGCTCTGATACTGCAATAGTTGCATTATCAGCTATTCATAGGCTTAAAAACACGCCATGTAGTACTAGAGTACTTAAGCAGCATTTTGAAACAAAGTCAAATGTTGGCATAACTGTCACTCACAGTAGGATCAAATCCACCCAAAGCCTCCCGCAATGCATTCATTATTAAGGCTCAACACAGACTCAGTTTTCTATCCAATTAGGTTTTCCAAAGTTTCATTGGTATATTAAAAAATGCATCCAGATGTACACCTAACTTGTAAATGACAACAAACCAAATAATCCTCTTTCCAGTGGTTCAAAGGGAAAAGCTGGAACTCATTTTTATTCTATTTCTTAAATTACTAAAGGGCAGCTATTTAAAGTTACTCAATCTATCTAGACTGACTGGAGAATGACAAGAATTTTCAATATCCCTTGTACCATTTACCTGAGATGTTACTGTAAAATATCCAGGCAATAGCTGGCTCTCTCATTCAAAAAATTATAGATTAGAAGTTAAGTTACTTTTTATAAGGGATGCTTATGAAGTAAGCACAAAAATTTATCTACACCAGAATTAAAACTATATGGACTATCTTCTGTGCATTCAAAAAACTTAATATTGCTATTTTTAAAAACTACGTTTTTCCCACTTACTGGATTTAAGATCTTTTAATAGTTAATAAAATAAAATTTGAAGTTAAATCAACTTCAGACTTAAAACAACTCAAACTCTCCCTCCCTCTCATGCACAATTCTTTATAGTATTGATTTTTATAGCATGATTGCAGAAACCAATACCAGAAACAAGTTATTTCAATATACAGATTGAGTGTTCACACAAGGACACCTATAAATTAATATAAAATCACTTAACAAAATGTCAAGGTTTTCAATAAAGCTCCATATATATATATATATATATATATCACAGCAACTGGAAATTAAAAGGGAAGATGGGCAAAGAATTTTTTAAAGACGTTGTGAAATACAGCTATATAACTAGAGGAGGGGTAGAGAAACCGAAGCACAAATAATTGTAGGTTGATTTCTATAAGCCATCAATGTGAAAAGAAAAAGCCACAGAAGTCAAGAACTATTGGGGGTTGGGGGGGGGAACAAAACATGAAAACTTAAGTTTAAACTGGAAACTACTTAAATTTAGGGGGAAATCCAGTGACTAGACAATTTTTACAAATTTTCAGATTATATCATGTGAATCTCCTTGTATTACTTTATAAAAAGGTCTTGGCAAATGTTAGCCATTAATCTTTAACACAAAAGGATATTCAAATCCAACCAAATGTAATACAATCTCTTCCAGGAGAAAGGAAAGAAGTAATTTACTTTATCCCCAATTATTTAACCTAAAAGACCAATAAAGATTATGATAACGCAGAATAGATCAGCATTCTATCATGTCACAATTCTCACGAAGTCTTGCACCAATCCGAAATGAGGTGTTTATGGACACAAAACAGGCTTAGAAATGGCTTTAAAAAAAAAAAATTTCCTCCAATGAATGAGACTCCACATCATGGTTTATTCTCCCAAACAATTGGAGAAATAGAAAGGAAAAACACCACCCCATCATGCTTCATTTTTTGCCACTAAAGACTTAAATCTTTTTTTAAAAACTGTATATTTAATTCCTTCAATTGGCGGTGATAGGATAATTTGGCTTGTATTTTATTGATTACACATAAAGAGGAAAGGGGGGGAAAGCAGCTGCTGCAATGCAACACTAGCTGACACAGAGAAAGGGGAGAAAACCGGTTTGAGAAACAAACCGATACACACCACCCCAAGTCTCCACAAATATACAGGCATTGTAACGATTTATTTTTTTTTTTGTAAAAGAAAGGAAGGAGCCTCAAAAGAAAAATGAACAATAATCCCCCTCCCCCAATTTTGCAATTTCACCTTTGGATCTTATACCTTTATACCCCAGCCACTGCTTTTTCTCAAATTACTCCCTTTGAATTTTAAACCTTTATCAAACTTAATACTAATAAAAATGCACGTCTTTTAAACCAAAAGTGTTATTTACACACCGTGGAAAAAATCCCACAAAACTGTTTTCTCTCCCATCGACCGCGTAAGACCACCACCATAGAGCCTACTCTCTTCCCTCCCCGAGTCTCTCCACCCCCTCCTCGGTTTAGGGGATAAAGGATAAGGAAGGGAGGGGGATACAAGAAGGGAAAAGCGAGAGGAGCATAAAGAAAAATGGGGGAAGGGAGCGGGGGGAGGGGGCATGGAAAGGATGGGGGAAAGACGGCCCAGGGGGGGCAAGGCTATAGAAAGAAAGGTGGAGAGCCAGAGAAGCCCCTAGGAAGGAGTAGGGGCGGGGGGGGGGGAGGCAGGAGAACCCAGGGAGCAGCCTGGTGGGGGTGCTGACGGCGCGAGGCGCGAGCCCCCCTCGACCCCCCCGGGGCTCCCCTCACCTCATGGTGCCGGGCGGTGCGGAGGCTTCCCCGGCCGGAGGAAGAGGGAGGGCGAGGACGGAGCGGGGTGGGGCGGGAGCCCTGCTCGGGAGAAGAGACCGGCAGCGTCCGGGTCGGCGGGGCTCTGGCGCTGCTGCGGGGGAAGCTACACCATCCTCGCTCGGTGCACAAAGCCGAGGCGCCCGCCTGCCGGCCGGTCGGGAATGCAAGTGAGTGTGAGTGCGCGTGTGTCTGAGTGAATGTGCGCGCGTGTGTGTATGTGTGTATGTGTGTGTCTGTGTGAGAGAGAGTGAGAGCAAGAGAAAGAGAGAGACAGACTAGGAAAGGGGGAGGGCGAAGAAGCGGACAGGGGGGCGCCGGTCCCCCCGGCGGCAACCGCCGCCTCCCTTCTTCTCCTCTTTCTCTTTCTCCTCCTCCTCCTCGGGGACTCCTCTTCCTTCTCCTCCTCCTTCTCTGCCTCGGCGCGGGGGACCCTCGAGCCCGCTGGCCTCGCGCCGCCGCCGGGGAAGCCGGTCTGAAGAGGACACCGCTGCAGGCAAGCAAGGAAGGCTCACGCGCAATTCCCGCTCCCGCTGTCGCGCCCGCCGCCACCGAGGCCGTGTGCAACCGGCAGCAGCAGGAGGAGGAGGAGGAGGATCAGGATCGCCGCCGCGAGGAGCCCGAGGAGGGGGCGGGGCGCGAGGCGAAGGAGCACGCACGCGCCAGCCCTACCCGGGGGAGGAGGGCTAGCGCCGAGAGGCGGCTGGGGAGGTGGGGGGAGGACGGGGAGGAGAGGGCTAGGGCTGGTGGGAGAGCGTCGTTCCCCCCCCCCACCTCCTTCTCCCCAGACCACTCCTCTTACCCCCGCCAGCCCAGTCTTTCCTTTCCCTCCCCACCTCCCCTGCAGCGAGAGTGGGGAGGGGCATTGAGACTTGGGGAAAGGGAAAAGACTGCGCTGGATTATTAAAGACTCTTTGTTGCTATCCCAACCCATCCCGGTAGGATTCCTCCCTCCTCTTCGACGTCATCTTTATTTAATTGGGTGGGGGGGAGGAATAGCCCCCGAGGCTGCCCAGCCCAAGAATCCTCTTCGGGAGACCCCGGGAAAACTGATCGGAAGGAGGAGGGAGGCTCTTAGTTTAACCCCAGCCCTGGGGTCTCCCCAAAGGAGGAGTGGAAAGGAGATATTTCACCCCACTCCACCCTTAGCTGGTCCATCCCTTGGAGAGAAACCCCAGACTCGGAGATGTAGTGGCAGAAATTTAGATAAAAGAGTCCCCTTCTCTCCTCGCGTCCTTGAAGGAGCTGGTGTAATTAAACAATTTGGGAATCTGGTCCCTGTTGTCACCGGGAGCCAGGGATTCCCTGTATGATGCTCTCCTGGAGGGAGCAGCGGGCCTTTAAAATCATTTTGCTAAGATTCTATTCTCTGTGCTTATGCTGCGGGTTATCTCCTGTTGCTACCCTATTAGCAGGCGAGAGACACAAATTGACATACTGCTCCAGTCCACCGTCTGGCCACCACGGTGCATGTTACTTTCCTCTAGAATGAAAGCACTAAAATAAATGCAAAGTGTGGTAGTGATCACTGTTTGCATGGCTCCTTTCTAGCCTGAAGAATCCCAATGTGGTTTACCAATTTAACAAGCTGATATGCAAACTATGTATAGAGATGACTTCATCCGCGTGAAAAGCTGCCAACTCCGGGTAAACCACGGTAGCTGTGTAACAGATCCCAGAAACACTATAGAACCGTTTAGGGCAAGAATCGAATAAGAATAACGCAGCCAATTGAAATTGCATTATCTCACCATTGTGCTGAGAGGATTTTTTTTAACAGCGTGTTCATATGAGACTTAAAATCTCAGTCATCCAAATTTTCTTGGCCTGAAATCAATGCCTTATAAAGATAGGTGAAGGCTCCAGGAGGAAGCAAACAGCAGTTGAGTTTTAACTGAGTGGAGGTCACCTGGCAGACTTGAGTTTGTCTTTCTATTTTAAAATGTACAGAAGCAAATCCAGTTATGCAAATTCACTGCAACTCAAGACAAGTTATAGCCCTAATGTGGTCTAGAAAAGGGAATTTTTAAAAAAATAAATGATAGAAAATACTAGTTGCTGCTAGATTTATCTTAAGTGCAGTACAGTAATCTGAAATGGAGGGACAACCATGATTCTAGTCTCAGCTCAGAAGTTTGGAGATTTTGTCAGAAAACAGGGTGATAGTTTAAAGCAGAATCAGAGGGCAGCTAGATGACTCTAGTGAGCCAGACCTGGAGTTGGGAAGACCTGAGTTCAAATGAGGTCTCAGATACTCCTTAGCTGTGTGACCCTGGACAAGTCAATTAATCCTTCACTCTTCTGCCTTGGAGCTGGTAACAGTATGGAATCTAAGACAGAAGGTAAAGGTTATTTAGAAAAAAAGAGAGAAGTTAAACTCACAAATGGCAGCAAACATAAACAAATGACAGACCCACTGATCACATGTAGTCTGGAATAGCTCTTCTTTATCAATAACAGTTATTAACCAGAAGGGCTTCATTGACTTCAAATCTCTACAGAGAGTACTGAGTTGTAGTTCATGCTGGGACCTGTCCTTTCCTATCAGCATAAGTCAAGATGTCCCTGATGCTCTTGGCAAAGCACCAGTGTTGTCTTTGTACTTAGTTCAGGTGCTTTAAGTGTTTGTTGTTGTTATTTAGTCCTGTTCAATCCTTTATAACCCCATTTGAAGTTTTCTTGACAGAGATACTGGAGTGGTTTGCCATTTCCATCTCCACCTCATTTTTACAGAAGAGGAAACTGAAGTAAACAGAGTTGAGTGACTTGACCACGGTCACATAGCTAGTAAGTATCTGAGACCAGATCTGAACTCAGGAAGATGAGTCTTCCTGACTCTAGCCCTAGTACTCTATCCACTGTGCCACCTAGCTGCCCTGCCTTAAGTGTTATGTACTATTTACACAGTATATAATCATTTATGTATTGTCACCCTCACTGGAATTTGAGTTCCTTGAGAGATCAGGAACCTGTTTTTTGTCTTTGTATCCCTGGTGCTTAGCTCCTTGCCTGGCACATAGAAAATGATTACTTTAAATGCTTGTTGGCTTTTGACTTAAATTATAGCAATTCCTAACCCCAAGTCATCTCTAATACCTTTTATCAAAGGATCAGAGAGCCCCTGAGATATTATTAATCTTTTCAACAGTTTCTAACACATAGTAATTGCCGAATAAATGGTTTTTCTCTTACTAGCTTACAGTACCCTTTTGAGTCACAAATCCTGATCTACCACCCCATTGCTAGTCACTCCCCCAAAATCACTTTGTATTTATTTTGTATATTCTTTAAACATACTTATATGTGTACATGCTGTTCCCCCTAATAGAGCATAAACATGTGGAGGGCAAGGACTTTCATTTTTATCTCCCCCAGCAAATAACACAGTATCTGGCACATAGTGGGCAACTGATAAATACTAACTGGATGAATGAAATCAATGTCATTGCTACACTATTACAAATGGCAGCGCTAAAATACAATGGTCACAGTAGTAGTTACAGGATGAGATAGTGGAAGAGCCATGATTAAAGATTACAACAGATAACTTGGGTCTGCATAGTGTTCCACATAATGTAAAAAGCATTTCAAATGGGTTAGCCTTCAAGCAACTGCTGGATGAGCATTTTGGGTCTATGTTGTACCAAGAATTTTTATTCCAAGGATCTCAGCCCATGCCTCTCATTTTAAAGATGAGAAAGCAGATCCAGATAAAATGACTTGCTCAAGGTCATCTAGGTATCTAAGCATCAGAGGTAGGATCCGAATGGAGCTTCCTGTGACTTTAATCAGGACTCTAATATTCCATCCCACCTGTATAACTCTGAGATGTGGTGAAAGTCTACAGATAAGTGATCCAACAGCATTGTCTCCATATAGTTTGTGGGTTTTCTTAGCAAGGTCTGGGAGATCATAAAGAAGTCAGATATTTCCTTGCTATGTAACCCTGGACAAGTCACTTAACCCCATTTCCCTAGCCCTTGCCCATCTCTTTTAGAGTTGCTACTAAGACAGAAAATAGAGGTTAAAAAAAAAAAAAAGCCCCATGTGCCTGACAAGTCCATTCATATCAATGTAAGGAAAACTTCAGAGTTTTTGTTCCAAAGGTCCTTGGTACAGGACCAAAAGAAGTGGAAATTTTCTGAGGAGTGATTCTCTCACCTTCAAATCCAAGGGAGGAGCAAAACTCTTCTCATGAGATTGTCTAACCCTCTTCTTTATTTATTTATTTAGTTAGTTGTTTATTTATTTGTTTGTTTAATTGATTGATTTGAAATTTTTTTACATGATTACATGATTCATGTTCTTTCCCTTCCCCCCCCCCCCATCCAACAAGCAATTCCACTGGGTTTTACATGTATCATTGTTCAAAACCTATTTCCCATATTATTTCTAACCCACTTCTTGCTTAAGAAAAGTAATCAAGTAGAGTTAAATGGGTAAGGGTTTGAAGTATTAATGGTTATCCTTAATCCTTACATTTTATGCAAATGAAACAGCCAAAAATTTTGACTGCTCACAACTTAATCCTTCCTTTTGGATAGCATCATGCTTGACAGCTCAGGGTCATGTCCTAGTAGACTATATAGATATAGATATAGATATAATTATAGATATATTATTATCATCTATTATACATATAATAGATAGATAGATAGATGGATGGATATGCTATAATGCAGAGTCTGGCATGCTGTAGTCAAGAAGAGCTGTCTTCAAATCCAGCCTCAGACATTTATTTTTACTAGCTTGTGTGACCCTGGGCAAGTCACTTCTATTTGCTGAGATCTTGGTACAACATATACCAAAGTGATCCTCTAGCCTTTGCTTGAAGACTTCTAGTAAAGGCTACAACTGTAAAATCATATAAATAACAGCACCTATCTCAGAGGCTCATTATGAAGATAAAATGTTGATAAAGTGCTTCATAGACTTTAAAGCTTGATATAAACACTAACTATTATCATCATTATATATGGTAAATTTTCTTAAAATTTCTCAATTTTCTTAAATATGCTTTTCTTAAATTTTCTTAATTTCTTATTTGGGTTATTTCTTATTATTTCATTAAAAAGCCTTTCTTAAGCACTGATTGTATACAAAGCATTATGCCTAAGTATACCTTTCTCACTTTTTGATTGTATCTCATTCATCTTAGATATAATAACCAAAGAAAAAGGGAAAGGTGGGGAAATTCAGAGAACACCTTTGATCACAAAAGGCATGTCACAGGAGAAAAATGCACTCTCTTTTCAGGTTATGAGTATGAGTGTTGAAATAGCAAAATCAAAGATGTTCTCCGGCTGAGAATTCGTTCTGACTTTGTGAATCAGATATGGTCTGAGATCAGCACTCTTTTAGCTCTTGACAGAAGCCTCACACCCTGTTTTGTCTCTTGCAAACCTTAGTTCCCATGCTCAGTAAGTAATCCTCCACCTTCTCTCTCACTAATATTCAGATGCATTTGAGTTCTCTCTCCCTCCATGACCTTGCTGTATACAGTCATCAAGAGCCAGTCTCCAAATGTCTGTTAGCAGTGTGCAACCAGGCATAAAATGAAACAAACTGTGCTTCTGTTTAAGATCGATTAGCTGCAGGAGTGTTGTCAGTCTAGCTCTGAGGTTTCTCTCTGAATATACCCCGTTTGAGTCAGTCTGATAGCACCAGTGTAGGTCATCCTCCATTTATGGGCTTGAGGAGAATGCATGACTAATGCTCCTCAGCAGTCTGGAAATCCGTTCTGAGGAGAGCAGGAAGAGCCTCCCTTCTCACCTAAGGAAGGTTTTCCCTTTAGAAATTAGGGTTTCCATGAGTAGGAGTAAAGAGCAGGGGGAGGTGGGGTGTTGGGGTTGGACAGGATTGCTCTGCCTGCTACTAGTCCTCTCTATGTGCTACTTTCTTTGTTATTTTCTCATTGTCAATTTTGCCCATATCCCCAAGGGGGGGAGGGGGGAATGGTCCTGAAACTGGACCATCCAGTGGGATTCAAGATGGCATATTTTTGTTATCCATCTTACAACCTTAGCTGTAGATAGGAATATACAGATATGTGCCTGTGGTTTGGATTTTCCTTCAGTTTCGTCATTTTTCTTTTTTACAAATTATGATTTATTTAGTTAATTTAGTTATCCCCCCCACCCTAGTTTCTCTTTCTTTTCTTAGCTCTATGCTGATTGCAGTTGTATGAAGATCAAAAAGTCCTAAATGACATTGGAATGGCATAGTTCAGACATAGATTATACATGTACCATAATCCCATACAAAAATAAATGCTGTGGGGCAGCTAAGTGGCACAGTAGATAAAGAGCCAGGCCTGGAGTTGGGAGGACTTGGATTCAAATATGGCCTCAGACATTTCCTAGCTGTGGGATCCTAGGCAAGTCAACCCTTTTGGTGTGGCCCTTGCCTTTCTGTCTTAGAGCTGTTACTAAGATAGAAAGTACAGGTTAAAAAAATAAGAGGCAGCAAGGTGGCTCAGTATATGGAAGGCCAGGTCCTGAGGCAAGAGGTCCTGGGTTCAAATATGACCTCAGACACTTCCTAGTTGTGTTACCCTGGGCAAGTTAGTTAATCCCCATTGCTTAGCTTTTACTTCTATTCTGCCTTGTAATGAATACACGCTAGTAAAGGTTTTAAAACATAATAAAGCATAATGTAATATAAAATATAACATATATAAAATGGTGTTTCCCATTTAAAGACCATTCATCTCTTTGTAGGTGATATCTTGGTTTACTTAAAGAATGGTAGAGAATCAACTAAAAAAACTAGTTGAAATAATTAATAACTTTAGTAAAATTGTAGGATACAAAATAAATCCATATAAATCATCAGTGTTTCTATGTATTACCAATAGGTTCCAGCACCAAGAGTAGGGAAAAAATAAACTGGGGAAAAATATATTATAACAAATGTCTCTGATATAAAGAGTGATACCATAACTAAATTAGGGGAACACAGAATAGTTTATCTGGCAGATCTTTGGAGAAGGGAAGAATTTATGACTAAACTAGAGAGAGAGAGTATATTGTAAGATATAAAATGAATTATTTTGATTATATTAAATTAAAAAGTTTTTGTACAAACAAAACTAATCTAGTCAAGATTAGTAGGAAGAAAATAAACTGGGGGAAAATATATTATAACAAATGTCTCTGATAAAGATCTAATTTATCAAATTTATAAAGAACTAAGTCAAATTTGTAAGAATCCAAGCCATTCCCCAATTGACAAATGATCAAACGATATGAACAAGCAATTTTGAGGTGAAGAAATCAAAACTATCAATAATCATGTGAAAAAAAAAGTCCTAAATCATGTTGATTAGAGAGATGCAAGTTAAAACAACTCTGGGGTACTACCTTCTGCCTATCAGATTGGCCAATATAGCAGTAAAGGAAAATGATAAATGTTGGAAGGGATGTGGCAAAATTGGGACACTAGTACATTGTTGATGGAGTTATGAACTGATCTAACCATTCTGGAGGGTAATTTGGAACTATATCCAAAGAGCTACTAAAGAGATAATAAAAAGGAGGAAAGGACCTACTTGTACAAAAATATTTATAGCTGCTCTTTTTGTGGTGGCAAAGAATTGGAAATCGAGGGTATGTATATTAGTTGGGGAATAACTGAACAAATCATGGTATATGTTGGTAATGGAGTACTATTATATTGTAAGAAATAATAAGCAAGATGATTTCAGAAAAAGCTGGAAAGATCTGCAGGAACTGGTGCAGAGCAAAATAAGTAGAACTAGGAGAACATTGTACACAATAACAGCAAAATTGTACGCTGATTATCTGTGAAAACTTGGCTACTCTCAGAAATGCAATGATTTGGGGCAATCCCAAAAGACTTATGATGGGGAATGCTATCCACCTCCAGAAAAAGAACTTTTGGAGAGGTCTTTCACATAAGTGTATTTTTGGTTTTATTTGGGGGTTTTGGTTATGCATGACTTTGTTCTTACAACAATGACCAAAATGGAAGTATGTTTTACATGACAATAAAAAATGAAAAAAATAAAGACTATTCATTGATTAAACAATTCACAAATATTACACTACAAATTTGGCCATTTCTAAAGAAGAGTCAAAGTATTGTTTACCTTTTAGTCTCTCTATATTACTCCCCTTATACTTTTTAGCCCAATCAAACTGGTCTTAATGTTTTTCAGCCAAGACACTCCAATCTTCTCTCTCTACCATTCCTCCAGCCCTGTTCCATCATTCTCATCTACAAGCTCAAGCTGGCTATCTCTCAAGACTGGAATTCTTTCCCTCAGCCTTTCAGAATCCCTAGTTTCCTTCAGAGCTCAATGCTATTGCCACCATCTACATAAGGTTGTTCTTCAATTCTTCTGGCTAGTGCTTCTCTTACAAATTACCTTACTGTATATATACTTACATTGTATATATTTCTACATGTATACCATATCTCCCCCTATAGAATGAAACTCCTTGATGGAAGGATAGTTCTTTTATGTCTGTATCCCCATTGCCTAATAATGCCTAGAGCACAGTAGGTGCTTAATAAATGTTTATAGGGGGCAGCTGGGAGGATCAGTGGATTGAGAGTCAGGCCCAGAGATGGGAGGTCCTGGGTTCAAATTTGACCCCAGACACTTCCAAGCTGTGTGACCCTGGGCAAGTCACTTGACCCCCATTGCCTAGCCCTTACCACTCTTCTGCCTTGGAGCCAATCTAAGACGGAAGGTAAGGGTTTAAAAAACAAACAAATAAATAAATGTTTGTAGATTGATTGATTGATTAGGAACTAGACAGAGAAGTAATATAAGTATAAGCTTTAAGAGCCTTTCCAGCTCTAAATTTTAATAATTTTAATTCAAAACTTATTTTATAAGATCTAGCCATTAGCTCATTTTTCTTTCATGCACTGAATTCTTTTACTGTAAACGCAGTGAAGAATATAAGTCAATATCAAAATAGACATTGTGGTTTCTATGATGCCTTTGAAGCATTTTCTTAGAGGAGAATGGAAGGGTAAGGGAATAAGCAATTATTTTCTAACAGACCACATGGAAGGAGAAAGGTGACATCACTAGCCATTAGTGTACCTAAGATATATGCATTGTACCCAAGATGTACCTAAAATGTATACTTCTTAAGTTTATTTTTTTTTAACCAAAAGGAGCTTTAATTAATGATAAAGTTGAATAGGACTAACATTTTAGTCAGACACAATTTTTTTATCTTTAAAGCTGCTTTCACTTCAGGTGAATTTTCAAAACCTAGATTCTAGTAATATTCCTTTCATACGGCCCTGTTTCTTCTGGTTGGAAATTTCTATTAATTGTGGCAACCTGGATAAGTTCTAATTCATGTTTTCTTCATATCTTTATTCCACTGTATAGCTGTTTATATGTCAAAATTCAAAGTTTAGTAACATATCCCTGAGGTTAATAGGAAAGCTAATCAATAATTATCTGAACAATCAGCCCAGACCACATCATTCATCATAGTATTTTTATTTGATGCTCTCAAAGCATATGATTGTCCTTACTTCATCAGGCACCACTACTTCTTTTTGAGGAGAACAGCTGGGTGACTTGGGCAATTCACTTAACCTCTATCTGCCTCCATTTCTTCACCTATAACATGAAGATAATAAAAGCACCTGCCTCCCAGGATTGATATGAGGATAAAATGAGATAATATTTGAAAGGCACTATAGAATCCTTTGCATGCTATATAAATGCTAGGTATTATTATTACTCATTTTATATGTGAAGAAGTTAACTTCAGCATAATCAGTAGAAATAAGAAACCCCATTTTTGGTATTTGGGAACATCTCTTAAATTTTTAATAATCAATCAGTAAGTATTTATTAAGTATTTACTATGAGTCAGCACTGTGCTAAGCAATCTCTATTCACAAGGGACTTATATTCTAATTGGGGAGACAATATGTACAAATATAAGTATATACATAATTTATACAGAGTAAATAAGAGGTAGTTTGGGGAAGGAATAAATTAACTCCTGAGTAATTCATTAAGAAAATGGTTCTTCACTGTGTTTTATTTTTTATACCTTTACCTTCCAGAATGGTAAGGGCTAGAAAGTGGGGGGGATTAAGTGATTTGCCCAAGGTCATACAGCTAGCAAGTGTCTGTAGACAGATTTTAACCCAGGCTCTCTGGCTCTCAGTCCACTGAGTCACCTTGCTGATCCCTCAGTTGTATCTTAAAGGAAATCAAGGATTACAAGAGGCAGAGGGGAGGAGGAAGAATATTCCAAACATGGAAGGGGCAGCCAAGGCAAAGACTCCAGAATTAGAGATGAAAAGGGGAGGAGGGGATGGTGGCTCAAGGAACTGAGGCAGGAATAGTAAGTGGGTCAGAACAGTGAGTGTAAGGAGAGTAATGTGTAAGGAGACTAGAAAGGAAAGAAAGGAAGGACAAGAGTAGTCATCTCTCTTGTTTATCCTCATGAGATTTTTAGTATTCCAGTGTTCATGCCTACTAACTTACTCTTTGTGCAAATATAGCATGTCTGTCTTTCCTTAGAAGCTGTCAAAGTACTTTGCCACATAAATGAAACCAGTGTATAAAAGAATGCAACAGTCCCCATTGCATGAATCCGATTTAAAATATAATTGGAAATATGTAACAAAATAAATAAAAATACGGTAGACTATGTGGTTTTCAAAGTCAATATGGTGCCCACAGAAATTCTTCAGTCATGGCTTACCTGCCCAATTTCTATCTGAGTTTGGCACCCCTGCTATAGAAGAATACAGGACTTAGACTCCACAGACTTGGGCTCAACAAAGCTTTGCCACTTAGGCAATTCCTTTAACCTCTTGAGCCTCAGATTCTTTAGCCATAAAAGGAGATAATAATACCATTTGCACTACTTGCCTCATTGTGTTGTTATGACAATTAAGTGAAATCATGCATGTATAGGACTTTGTAAACCCAAAGACATAACTTAAATGTAATGACCACAATTTTCCCCAATAACCTTTGTCAGAGTGGTCCATGGCACTAAGGGCAGAAGTTCTATTTGGGGAGGTTTTGACGCTTTATTCATCTTGACCATTCACCCAGAAAACTTGGGGAACATCTTTCTACTACATAGTCCAATAGGTAGGCAACAACTTCCACTTACAAGCACACTTTGACAATGTGTGAAGCCATCAATTTGGGCACTCCTTCCAATGGTGCAAATTGCAAGGTATTCATATTCTCATTTCTTATCTGACTTCTTAGCCAAGTCTATCTGCAAATCCTCTATGGAAGTTCCAACTAGCATGCTAAGGCTAGGGACAGGGAGTTCCTCTCAGAACCACAGTTAGGGCAGGATTACCAAGAACTTTGTCCCAGGGCACCGTTATTTAAAAGGCACTGTCATCCTAGTTGCCAACAATAATTAGGTTTTTTTTTAAAGAACAATTAGTTTAAAAAGAAGTTCCTAGATGGCCTACCATCTCATTCTTGCTTGCTAAGTTAAAATTCTGCCCAGCAGGAGCTGCCCAATTTCCCTAAGTGCTGTCTGTTCATATCCTGGGGTCCTTGTTCACAAAGGAGTTGGTGTCCCAAAATATCTTTCTCTTCACTAAAGGGCAATAAATGGCTCTAAGAGCTCTCTCCTTATTGGTTCTTAAGTCATTGGGCCTTCCTTTCCCAAAATGAATTTGTGTTGTTTTGTTTTTTTTAATTTATTTGCAGAAGTATTTTATGAAGCCAACCCTGGATACCTGCCTTTGCCTGAATTTCTGAAATTACTAGTTACAGCTCTGCTTCCTCTAGATTTCTTGGCATTATGTGGATGCCAATAGAGCATGCCAGCAGCCCAATGGTTATTCCTTATGCTCCCTGCATGACCAGCCCACCTTCTTTTCTATTCACACATCTCTGATGACATTCTTTTCACTGTTTTTCCCATACAATTCTTTGTTAGTAAAATGCCACAGTGTCCATGACTTGTAAGCATGATGAAATTATACAGCAAAAGGAAGTTTTATTAAAAGGGAAAAAAAAATTCCAGAGTGTTCCTGACTCTCCATAATCCTTCCAACATTGGCATTTTCTGAGTTTTATCATATTTGTTAATTTATGGATATGAGGTAAAATCGTATAATTATTTTAATTTGTAATTCTCTTATTTAGAATCTGAAGTATTCTTCTTATGACCGTTTCTAATTGGCAATTTTCTTTCCAACTGTTCATATCTTGTACCCATGTGTTTGTTGAAAAATGGCCTTCAGATGTTATATATCATTATATCACATACTTTCTATGCTGCTAGACTTATAACATTCAACTATTCAATTTGACCAATAGGAGAATTAAAACTATGCATTCTGACTGCTGTCTGATATCTGTGTGACCTTTGGTAAATCTCTATGTCCCTCAATTGTCTCATCTATAAAATGAGGTGGTTAGACTCATAGTAATAGCTACAACTTACAGGACTTGCTTTGTGACAGGTAGTGTGATAAGCACTTTTTTATATCATTTGATCTTCACAACAACCCTGGGAGGTAGTTGCTATTATTATCCCCATTTTACAGATGAGGAAACTGAAGCAAACATCAGTTAAATGACTTGCCTGGAGTCATATAGCCAGTCAATATCTGAGGTCAAATTTGAACTCAGATCTTTCTGATTCCAGGTCCAGTCCACTATCTACTACCCCACCTAGATTAAATGAGCTCTACCATCCCTTCCACCTCTAAATCTATGATTCTATGAAGGGCCCTCAGCATCTATCTAATCCAACCCCTATTGAAAAAGAATTTGCTCCAAAGCCTATCCAATAATTGTCATCAGCCTTTTCTGGAAAATGTCCAGCCTTTTAACTTCCAAGACAGACAATTTCACTCTTGGAGACTCTAATTGATTAGGAAGTGTTCCTTATAGCAAACTTAAATTTCCCCTTTGCATCTTTCTCCCATCACTTCTATCTCTATCTTCTGGAGAAAACCAAAACAAATTTAATGCTATTATATACCCCAGAAGTGAATTGTGGCCCAAATTCCACAAGAATCCACCCTGGAAATTGTCTAGTGTCAATTATGAGCCTTAGGACATAAGTCTCTGCATCCTAATGTTTCCTCACTCAGAGATCCTCCACCATTCTGCATTCGATATGCTCCTCTCACAATCTGTTCCTTTTTCCTGACACTGTTAATACAATCAGAAGGAGAAAACAGATAAATCTTCGGGGTCAGAAAGGCAGCAGATGCTTTCAATAGCCCTCACAAAGGTATCCATTTCTCCCCTTCTCAGAGGCAGTCAGGATAAGCTCCCTCACACATAAAAGCAAGGAGAGTCAGTTGGTCAGCCAAGAAGCAGCTCTGGGCTGGTGTTTAGGTTAGCCCATTCTCCTGCAGTGGTAGAGCTCCAATATTTGAAGGGCACATTTTTGTGGAGCTTGCCTTGAATTTGAAGGAAAGAGAACAAGAAAGCCAGGTGACCAACTGGAAGGGGCTTCAGAATCCTGGAATTCCTAAGTAACATGTCTGTGATTTGGGAATTCTTATGTGCAAGACGCAGCTGCAAATTCTATACATTTTGGATGTTGATGATCCAACTACAAATGAGAGAACAAGCATTTTTCAAGTTGCCTACTATGTGCCAGGCACTATGATAAACATTAAAGAGCCAAAGCCCTGTTGGAGGATGGAATATAGAAGTATACAGATATATTCCACAAACCAGGATCCCCGAAGGGGCTCTGGGCTCACAAAGATCTGGGTTTAGTCCAAGAGGGTTGTTGTTTTTTTAAATTAAATTCAATTAGAATTTTTTTTTAATTCAATTGACATGAGACTCAGTGGATAGAGAGGCAGTCGTGGAGAAGGGAGGTCCTGAGCTCAAATCTGACCTCAGATACTGCCTAGCTACGTGACTGGGCGGATCACTTACCCCCCATGCCTAACCCATACCACCTTTCTGCCTTAAAACCAATAAATAGAATTGATTCAAAGGGTTTGGGTTTTTTTTTTGTTTTGTTTTGTTTTGTTTTTTTAATTCAATTAACATTTGTTAGAGCAGCTAGGCGAATAGTAGATAGACAGAATGCTAGAGTAAGAGTCTGGAAGACTCATCTTCCTGAGTTCAAATGTGACCTCAGACATTTACTAGCTGTGTGACCCAGGGCAAGGCTTTTAACTTGTTTCCCTCAGATTCCTCATCTGTAAAATGAGCTAAAGAAGGAAATGGCAAACCATACCATTATTTCTGCTAAGAAAACCCCAAATGGGCTCTTGAAGAAACCATAGGATTGAACAACAACAAAACATTCATTAAGCACCTACTAGGTGAAATGCTCAGTACCTAGGATACAAAACAAGTAAATGACAACATTGTCTAGAGTCTAGAGTCTAGACAACATCTAGAGTCACCCTAGATAGGATTAGGTAGGTTTGTCCAAGATGGGAAAATAAACATTTAAGTGCCCATTGATCACCCTAGAGGATTAGCAGATATAATCAAATCTTAAAGATCCTTTTTTTTGTCTTCTTCAGTTCTCTTATGGTATCTAGGCTGCTCCCAGGTATTCTAGCCTCTAAGTTACAACCTCTTTCCCTAGCCTCTATGTAAGTCAATCAGTTATCCTTCCTTTCATTTACTCCCTAAAATATATAAAAGACCCAAAATTCTACAGTTCAGTGGATAATTCCCAATCTTGTTTTTCCTGGAGTCAGTATTCCCAGTCTCAGAGCTAGGTGGTTCTATGGGGTGTGTGTTGGCCCTGGGTGGTGGTGGGCCATAAGAGCTTCATCTCCCTAGTCTTTTATAAGTGCTTTGGTGGTTCTTTGTTTCTTCAGGTTGACTTAAGAAAAAGAAAGACAGTCCTTGCCCTCAAGGAGTTTACAAATTAATGGATGAAGACTACCTACAAAAGGAGACTAAAATGAGGAGTGGGCCACCGGGGAGCAGGGTGGGAAGGATTGGGGGGTGGGGAAAAAGTACTCTGAGGAAGGCTTTGGGAGGAATGAATGCCAGCCCTAGAGAGGGGAGGTCCTGGGTTCAAATGTGCCTTCAGATCAGGGGTTGGCAATGTATGGTTCTTTCTGCAGGAGCCATAAAGTCAATTTTTTTTCAGGCACTGTTACAGGAGTGCACTGTGAGCACTGTATGGCTCTCATGAAATTACATTTTTAAAAATGTGGCATTTATGGCTCTCACGGCCAAAAAAAGTTGCCCACCCCTGCTTCAGATGCTTCTTAGTTGTGTGACCCTGGGCAAATCACTTAACCCCAATTGTCTAGCCCTTACCACTCTTTTGCCTTGGAACCATACTTGCATGTTTTCTAAGACAAAAGGTAAGAGTTAAAAAAATAAATAAAAGAACTGGGGCAATTGACCAGGAGGACTCAACTTCTGATTTTGGTCCCACTTTAGAATAAAACTCCAGGGTAATCTCTAAAGCAGAATTTGCTCATGTGTGAATAGAAAAGCTCCTTTCCACAACAATGTTTAATGTGCAATATGGGTATCTGATGTGGCCAAAGACCACAAATAATAATAACAATAGCACTTTAAGGTTTGTGAAGTATACTTTACAAATATCTAAGTATACTTTACTAAGTATACTGACTCTCTTTGCAGGTCTGGGAGATAGGTGTTTATTATCCATATTTTGTGGATAGACACAGTAACTAAGATTGAGATGTGATGTTTGAACTCTGAGTCT
Source organism: Gracilinanus agilis (assembly GCF_016433145.1). Lineage (NCBI taxonomy): Eukaryota > Metazoa > Chordata > Mammalia > Didelphimorphia > Didelphidae > Gracilinanus > Gracilinanus agilis. Next base: position 134,743,974 of record NC_058133.1, read on the forward strand.
TCTTGCTTCAAGCCCCAGAGTTCTATTTACTGGCTGACAGCTGTGTATTGTAGGATTAAAAATTAATATCCAAATACTCCAACCATTAATTTTTATAAGATTTAATAATAATAACTTGAAGCAAAAGAAAAAATAGACTCAGTAAAAGAGAAAAGCTTCCCAGACCGCACACCCTGGAGAGAGCCCAGAGCCTCTAGAGCAGAGAGCCCCCTGAGGGTGGGGTTTCCAGCAGATTTATTTCCCAAACTTAAGGACACCAAGTGAGAACTTAACTTAAAAGGATGCTGGGTAATGTAGATCAGGTGTATCAAATTCTATTTACACAGTATGAACAAACAGGAAAAATAAAGCACCCAGATAGGCCATTTCATTATACTGCCCCCGGAGAGAAAGATCTTTTGTCATACCCCTAAACATTTAATTTCCACTCACCTGGAACCTGCACTTTCTGGGCATGTCACAGCATTTATCATGATATGAAAGACTGGTAAAGTCCAGATCTCCAGCCCAGCCATGGCATGGCTTGATCCACCAGCTTCAGGATCCTGTTGTTGGAAGTATCTTGTCCTCTGAGAAGTATGCTGTCAAGGAAATCTCTTTTGTTAACTCATGCCAAACTCTCAGACTCAGGTTAATCAAGAAATAACTTCTAATGCTGGAAATATCCATTTCTCTAGATTGATCATTGCTGAACTATGCTCAGAAAATGAAATATAAGAACAAAAAAGACAGCCAAGATCTGAAAAATCTAGGAACCCCTGTCTCAGAGTCAAGGAATACCTTATCCCCCACACTCACACTTGGTACATTGCAGTTTGAAAGCTTAAGGAAACCAGAGGCAAAAATGGGTGAAGACATAGGCAAAATCCTCTGAATGGAGGAGAATGTGTTCTTCTAAAGAGTCTGTATTAGGGTGACTCTCAATTACTAATCATCTTCAAAGAAGCCCCAGTAACTGGGGACCAGTTAGGGGATTTCAATATATCTTCTTTTGAAAAAATCAAAATAGTTGTTTCTCAGCAAGTGGCCAGGTCACAAGGGCATTTAGGTAGTAAAGTGGATATGAGTGCTGGTTCTGTAGTCAGGAAGACTCATCTTCATATACCTCCTAGCTGTGTGACCCTGGGCAACTCATTTAACCTGTTTGCCTCAGTTTACTCATCTGTAAAATGAACTAAAGAAAGAAATGGCAAGCTACTTAGTATCTTTGCCAAGAGATCTCCAAATGGGGTTCCAAAGAATCAGACATGATGGAAAACAATTGTCTCTCAGGAAAGCATCCCCTATTAACAAAAGGTCAATTTACAATCTCATATAGTTGATTAAGGGACTCATCAGGGTTCTCCAGACCATCCCTGTTACACACAAAAATAAAATAACGATTTGAGAACTGATTGGCACCTTGAGATTTGTAGTTCAGAGAGACAAGCATTCTTCTCTCAGCCATGAGAGCAATTTGGGACTCTGAATCTTGGAATAGGAAGGAGGAATTAGGTCACTCCCAGGAGTTCTTAAAATGGCACACCTGAGTTCTGAAAGAAAGACTGAAAGTGGGGAACTTCAATAGCTGAGCAGCAACATTAGCAGCATCAGTGGTGTCAACTTCCCTATCCCCTACCCAGGACTTGAGGAGCACAGCTGGAAAGAATAAATGGTACCAGGGGAATGGGTGAGAGGGAAAAGTAGAGCAGAACTGGAGCAGTGATCAGTGAAGGCCACGAATCCCTACAAGATTAGAGTGGAAGACTCAAGCTAAAGCTACTTCTTCCAGGAGTGAGGGAAGTTCTAAGAGAATGTCTGCTGAGAATGTTTGCCTAGTTTCTCCTTCCTGTATTTTAAAAAATATTAAATGATACTTCTTTCTTCTTCTTTTTTTTTTTTTTAAAGAATTTAAATCTCTCGCAGGTAGGGTATTTTTTTTTTAAACCTTTAACTTCTGTGTATTGGCTCATAGGTAGAAGAGTGGTAAGGAAGGGCAATGGGGGTCAAGTGACTTGCCCAGGGTCACACAGCTGGGAAGTGTCTGAGGCCAGATTTGAACTTAGGATCTCCCATCTCTAGGCCTGACTCTCAATCCACTGAGCTACCTGGCTGCCCCCCTTCTTTTTTTTTTTTAGCCCTTATCTTCTAGCTTAGAATAGATACTATTGATTCTAAAGCAGAAAGCAGTAAGGTCTAGGCCAGTATGGCAAACCTTTTAGAGATGGAGTGCCAGGTCCTGTCCCTCCCCTCAACTGAATGCCATGCTCTTCCCCCCCACCAGGTACCAGGTATGTCCCACCCCACCCCTTTACCCTACACAGGGGAGGGAGAAAGTACTCTTATTGGGCTATTGGGTGGAGGGGCAGGAGAAGTGAAGAATATACTCTGGGAGTATAGAGATGGGGAGGGGAGTGATCTGAGCACTCCATTCTCCTCCAGCTCTGCTGCCTGTGAGCTGCCCGCCTTATCCTCTATACACTCCCATTGGCTGCTGGACAATAGGGTGAGAGATGTGAAAAAATGTCATCAGGCATGGTGGAGAGGGGGAGGGAAGCAGCCCTGCTTGAGTCCCTCTGCCTTTCTAATAATGACCAGGGGGTCGGGGGAGAGGGAGGGCAGCCATGTGCCCACAGAGAGTGCTCTGTGTGCCATCTTTGGCACCTGTGGCATAGGTTTGCCATCATTGATGAGAAATTTTTTAAAAAATAATTATTCTTTTTTTAAAAACCATCTAGTTGCCTCTCTACTTTCTCCTTTACTTAAACATTTCTGGTAGCCTGAATTTTGTCCTTATAAAAAGGCCAGGACAGTTGAACTAATGTTAAACACATTTAAAATAGTTTAAGGAGCCAAACCTCTGCCTAAATGTTAGGACCTTTCCTAACTAGGAGCTCTGACCTATTATAATTGTACTATGACTTTTTGTTTAATATAGGCTCCATAAAGCAGCAGAAGGGACCAAGGCAAATCTCAGGGGCCACTACACAGGGTGTCCCAGAAGCCTTAATGTAGTTTTAAGCTACTAAAATCTTTGGGGACATTCTGTATTGTCCCTAGGCTAAAACAAACAAATAAAAATGAGTCAATTGTTAAAACAGAGTATGTAGGGCTCATTAAATCTCCAGAGATTGTTGGGATAGGGAGGAGATGGCAAGAATTCGTTGGCTAACTGAACCCTTCACGGTGATACCCACAACATCTGGTCATTTGGGCAGAGGCACAAGCAGCAAGGGGAAATAAAAAAAAAAAGGCTTCCTAAATGTAGAAGGTAATTCTTCAAACTAAGTTTGGTGGCTCAGTGGATAGAGCACTGGGTTTGGAGTCAGTAAGATCTCAGTTCAAATGTGGACTCAGATACTTTCCAGCTGCGTCACCCTGGGCAAATCACTTAACCCTGTTTGCCTCAGTTTCCTCATCTATAAAATGAACTGGAGAAGGAAATGGCAAACCACTCTAGTATATTTGCGAAGAAAACCACAAATGGGGTCACAAAGAGTTGGATACAACTGAAATGACTGAATAACAACTCATTGCTCTAGCAATCATGTTCCACACTGAGGGTTTCCCCCTTGTTAAGGTTTATTATTTCCATATGTAGATTCACCCTATTAGCCCAGTAGAGAAGAAAACATAGTAGTATAATTTATTGCCTATGATGTGTACAGTATTGATGAAAATATAAACCCTTTTGATATTTCTACCCATGCTAGAGTTGTATATATATAGAGAACACATTTAAGTGAGAGACACAATGTAATATGATCATAAAATCCTCATGAATGGAAGAGACATCCAAAGCCATCTAGTCCTACCAAGAAGTGGGATGGTAAATGTTTAACACTCAGCTCTTTGCGGGGAGAGGGAGAAGTTTATATAACATACTTTTAAATTTAATCTGTAACAGCGAAACAATAAATCAAACCTTACTTTGTGATATTTGTCAGTTTTCAAGGTGTAAACGTTTATATTGAAAATTGAACATCTCTCCAACAGCCATTTAGAACTAGCCCCAGCACGATCCTACAACCTGAATAAGTACTCTCTACAACTTCTCTGACTACTGGTCATCTGGCTTCTTTGAAAAGATCCCTTATAAGTGGTGTTATTGATTAATTGTTCCCTTTAGGTTTTTCTCAACAAGGAAGAGTCAATCTTTGGGTGAGGAAAGAGCCTCACACTTACTGTACTTACTGTCCCAGGTCATTGCTTAAGTACTTAGTTATTGTTCCACGTCCCTGGAAACATCTCCTATGTATGAATTCTTGTGCTCTACTGGGGTCTCCTCTTATTCCTAAACTGCCTTGACGTTTAACACTAATGTTTGACCCTTGATGTGCTTATGCATTCTAGTCTGGCCAGTGCTTTCTGAGAATTTAATTCTGAGAGAGTGATCCACAGGACTTAAGCAGTGGAGCTCCCACCAGCCTTTGCAAACACACACACACACACACACACACACACACACACACGCTTACTGGGAAGGATGGTCTTTGTGCTGTCTTCCAGAATGACATACTCTCCTCTGGGTTTCTTCTTCTTGGAGAGGTGGCATGGTATTATGGAGTCAAAAGGACCTCTCACTTCAGATATTTATTATTTGTGCTACCCTGGATAGTCCACTTAATCTCTATGCCTTTATTTCCTCATTTGCAATATAGAGGGTTAGAAAGTGCTTACTATATGCCAGGCACTGTATTTTATTTAATCTTCACAACTATTAGAAGTAGGTGCTTATTATTATTATTATTATTCATTTTATAGTTTAGGAAACTGAAGTAAATAGGCTCTGGGGATGTAAAAATAAAAAAGGGTAAGGGACTGTGGCAAGCTTTGAACTCAAGTCTTCCTGATTCTAGCACATTTATCTATTGCTCTACTTAGCTACCCATCAAAAATGTAAACTCCTTGAGAATAGAGATTTGTTTCATTTTTTATTTTTACATCCCCAGAGCCTATTGAAGTGTCTGGCACATAGAAGGTGGTGAATAAATGATAATGCTGCCCTTTGGTCACTTCTAATTCAGATTTTGGAGAAGGAATTGGTTGATCTACACTTGTGGGCTGTCTGCTCCTTATATAAAATAATAAAACTAGACATAAAAGAGCAATACAGGCATGGCATCTAAGGTCATCCAGAAAATCAGTGAAAGACCCATGATGGAACTTCAAAATACTCACCTCCCATCTGATATCTTCATTTTAAAATCAAATTCCACTGTAAACTTATCATCTTAGAATAATTTTGGCTCTGGGCAATCTCTCTCTTTTTTAGACCTTTACCTCCCATCTTAGAATTGTGCTAAATATCAGTTTCAAGACAGAAGAAGGTAAGAGCTAGGCAATTGAGGTTAAGTGACTTGACTGGAGTCACACAGTATCTGAGGTCAGATTTGAATGTAGGACCTACCATCTCCTGGCCTGGCTGTCTATCTACTGAGCTACCCAGCTGTCCCTTCTTTTTTGCTTTTGCTATTGATCTCACTCAGCATCTTCTTCTTATACTTTATTTGACATCTCTCACATGCAAATAATATTTCTTTCCGAAAGTCTACTATTTTTCTACTTTAATTTTCTCTCCTAATGCTAATGAGATGGTGATTCCTGATTTCTTTTATAATCCCTTTATGTCTTCAGTTCCCTGTTTAATACCAAGTCTGATTTAGTTTCTTCCCCTACTGGGCAATGCCCAAATTAAGTTAGGAAACAATTCTCCAGGAAACCAGTCTGGTACTCTTCATATTATTCTGGCATCCCAGGCATGGGGCAAGTCTATTTAATGGCGTATGATTGTACACATCATACCATACTTGGGGGTTCTCTCAGATGTGAATGTTGTTGTACTGAGTAATTTCAATGTTTATGTTATGTTTGACTCTGTGAATGCTTCTCAGAGGAGCTCTATTTTGAGACTAAGTGGGAGCAGTGAGAGGAAGGAGATTTTGAGGATGAGGATGAGAGAATCTGGGGAACATTATTAAAAGCCTTATCATGTGCCAGGCTCAATTCTAAGAACTGGGAATGTAAAGATGAAAATAAAGCAATTTCTGCCCTCAAAGAGCTTATATTCTATCAGAAAAAGCCCTACAACATATACACATATATTAAAGGCAGTTGGGCCTGCAGTCCTAAGCCTGGAATCAAGAAGACCTGAATTCAAATGCTGCTTTAAACATTTATTTAGCTATGTGACCCTGAGTAATCAGCTTTCCTCATCTCTCAAACAAGAATGAGGTGAGTTTATGAGGATAAAATGAGATAATACTTCTAAAGTACTTAGCAAACCTTAAAGTGCTATATAAATTCTAGGTATATATACATACATACATATGTATACTGTGTACATAAATATATAACATGTTTAGCTATTATGAATATATAAGCAGATATAAAATACATGGCATCCCCAAAGTCTTAATGCAATTTTAAACTTTTAATATACTTAAATTTTATTAAAATTTAAAACTTAAAAGCTTAAAATGGATCACTCTGCATCTACCAAGTTAAGTAAAAGGTAATTTCAGGAAGAGGTAATGCCAGTGTCAGTTTAGCAGATGGGTGAAAGATATAGTAGAGAGGAACAAGGCTGGAGGTGGGAGTCTAATCTGAAGGCTACTGCCCTAGTCTAGGTAGAAATTGTTGCTTGCCCTTCATTTTAGAAGAGAACCAATGACATCATGTATGGATAAAGGTGTCTCAATCTATTTTGAATTGGATTTTACTGAGGCAGAGTTGCCCAAAGTCATCAGTCTCATGCTCTCTTCCAGAGTCATTCAAGTCCAGTGGCAAGACAAAATTCAGTATGACTGGGGATGGCCCAGGATACAATGAACACTCTCCAATATATCAATATCCTTCCTGAGATAAAAGTGCTCCCATCTCTATCTTCTTTTGCTTGCTTGTGATATTTAAGGAAATAAAATGGAAAGATATCTAGATGGTGACAACAATATTTATCTTTTCTCCCAGATATACTTGTGACCTGTTGGGATAAGAATAATGGAGGGAATAAAGAAAAAAATTTTAATTTCCATTTTTTAACATTTATTAATATTTATTTTTTAGAAAAGTTAACATGGTTACATGATTTATGCTTTTACTTTCCTCTTCACCCCCCGACCACCCCCCTCCGGTGGTCGATATGCATTTCTACTGGTTTTAACATGTGTCATTGATCAAGACCTATTTCCAAATTGTTGATAGTTGCATTGGTGTGATAGTTTTGAGTCTACATCCCCAATCATATCTGCCTCAACCCATGTGTTCAAGCAGTTGTTTTTCTTCTGTGTTTCCTTTCCTGCAGTTCTTCCTCTGAATGTGGGTAGCGTTCTTTACCTCAGAATTGTCCTGGCTCATTGCATTGCTGCCAGTATAGAAGTCCATTACATTTGATTTTACCACAGTGTATCAGTCTCTGTTCAATGTTCTTCTGGCTCTGCTCCTTTCACTCTGCATCAATTCCTAGAGGTCTTTCCAGTTCACATGGAATTCCTCCAGTTTATTTTGAGCACAATAGTATTCCATCACCAGCATATACCACGATTTGTTCAGCCATTCCCCAATTGAAGGACATACCCTCATTTTCCAGTTTTTTGCCACCACCAAAAGTGTGGCTATAAATATTTTCATGCAAGTCTGTTTATCTGTGATCTCTTTGGGGTACAAACCCAACAATGGTATGGCTGGATCAAAGGGCAGGCATTCTTTTATAGCCTTTTAAGCATAGTTCCAAATTGCCATCCAGAATGGTTGGATCAGTTCACAACTCCACCAGCAGTGCATTAATGTTCCAATTTGGCCACATCCCCTCCAACATTCATTATTAATTTCCATTTTTAAAAGATAATTATTTTTTCAAATCTGGCCTTAGATACACCCCAGCTATGTGATCCAGGCAAGTCACTTAACCCCAGTTCCCTAGCCCTTACTGCTCTTCTGCCACAGAATCAAGTCTAAGACAGAAGGTAAAGGGGTGTGTGTGTGTGTGTGTGTGTGTTATATTATATTATATTATATCATATCATATTATATTATATTATGTTATGTTATGTTATGTTATGTTAGCTTATGTTAGCTTATGTTAGCTTATGTTAGCTTATGTTAGCTTATGTTAGCTTATGTTATGTTAGCTTATGTTAGCTTATGTTAGATTACCTTGACCAACATCTCCCCTCAGACTCTGATGGAGACAGCCTAGGATCCTGAACCCAAGAGTCCTTGGAATATTCATGCTTCCAGCCCAGTACCTATAGCCAATGTCCTGGAAAGCAACTAGGCAAATGTTCCTGCAGGTGCTGTAGCTATAGTTACTGAAGACACAAAAAAAGAAAGTCCTTGCCATCAAAAGTCCTTGAGGCACTATCAACACCAGAAACTTAGGATTTTATCAGTGAAAATGACTTGAAAGAAGAAACATTATCATCTGCTTTGCTGCTGAACCCTAAGGGCCATGGGACTTTTCCATCTGATTTACAGCTGAAATTATCCACATGTGCTCTTTCCCATTGGAATGTGAGCAACTTAAAAGCAAGGACTGTCTTACTTTTCCCTTTTGTAGCCCTAGTCCTTAGCACAATGATTTGCTCCTAGTAAGAACTTAACAAATGTTTCATTCATTCATTCAACTACATAAATGCCTTCAAATGAATGAAAAATAGTGTGTTAATTTCCTAGATTAAATTATTGCCAATTCCATTGGTGCTTTCTAATATAATATGATTAGGTTTCTTTTTATAACTTATGCAATAGTGTCACACACAGTAGGCACTTAATGTTAAAATTACCTCTTTAAATGAATAAATGGAAGAATGAATGAATGAATAAGGCTGTTTTATACTACCCTATTGAATTTTACATTATATAAATTCTCTCCTCTTTTCTAGAGCAGTTGGTTGTCAGGTGGAGTGAGAATGCCATCTATATTATTTTCTGTCTATGTCAATTTGTGATGTTATTAAGACATCAATTCATGACAAAATAGAGCAAAGGAAAAACAGTTTTTCCAAACCAGGTCTGTTATTGTATTTTCAATTTTTTCTTACCCACCCATCAAAGTTCAATTTATCTTGAAATTGTGTTAACTTTGATTCTGACCCAAGAAGGGTTTAAATGGATTTTTTAAAGTGTGTTATTCTCTTGGATTTTGTCTAAACAAGCAAAATGAAAGGAAAATTTTGAAGCCATTTTTCCAGCTGAATGGCAAAATGGCATTGAAGAAAGAGTGAGCAATTTGGTTTGAATTATCCTCATTCATTCATTCTTCTTCCATTACTCCCCCCAAAATATATTGCATAACTAACACATGGGGAACACTGTGCTAGAGATTGTAAATGATACCAAGATGGAAAATATATAATGCTTGACCTCAAAGGGATTATAGTTTAGTAGAGAAGATAGCCCATGTACAGAAATAACTTCTAAAACAGGACAGAGTAAATGTTTTAAAGGTGGTAGAACCAAAGATTATTGGAGTTCGGAAGAAATATCTTTCTGTTAACTATTTGTTCTTTCAAAACCCACCATGTAATTGCCTAACTTGACCAGTTAGTTAGATTAATTAATACATAGCAAATTAATTAATATGTTAATTAATAAAGAGTTTTCTCCTCCTTTGTTGTCAAGTCTATAGGTTCAATTTCCATAAGGGTCAGTTAGCTTTATAGTATTCTATAGCCAAAGCTCTCATCCCTAATTACCAACAACTATCACTGAACACAAAAGGAATGACTGAAAAAATACTAATGGATTAGTAGAATACATCACTACTATAGTAAGACTCACAAGACACTGTCCTTGCTTCAAATTAAAAGCATTACCTCAAAAGGAATCAAGAAGAGATAGCCCATCCATTAAATATTTTTTCATTGTTATTACTTTTTATTTTATTTTATTTATTTGTTTATTTTTTTATACCCTTACTTTCTGTCTTGGAGTCAATCCTGTATATTGACTCCAAGGCAGAAGAGTTGTAAGGGCTAAGCAATGGGGGTTGAGTGACTTGTCCAGGGTCCCACAGCTAGGAAGTATCTGAGGCCAGATTTGAACCTAGGACTTCCCATCTCTAGGCCTGGCTCTCAATCCACGGAGCCTCTCAGCTGCCCCCTGATATTACTTTTGATTAAGAAAAAGTCAAGTGAGTTATTTTAGCTTACTGCTGTATTTTTGAAATGATTCCCTGTGGTTGAGTCCATTCTTACTCTGTTGTGTTGAGAATTTAAGTTCAAAGTTTCTCCAGAAAATTCTCTCTTCTCATTATTTTTATATTGACCAAACTAGCTTCTTAGAAGTCACTGTTCTCCAAATTCTTCTAATATGCTTATTTTAATTTTAAGAATCAAGGAACATATTCAGTCAAGGTATTCATTTTCCTCATATTGATATTTATATGTGTTATATTCAAACTCTGAGAGTTGGTTTGTCTCACCTTGATTGACGGGGAAGACAGTTGGAGACCTTGGAATGTTCGTAGAGGTGGTTAGGAGAGGAGAAAGTTCGTTGGCCTAGGGGGGAGAAAGAGACCTCACAGCCATCTGGGAGAGGTCTTTGGTCTTTGGTCCTGGAGGCTCAGGTCTTTGGTCTTTGAGCTTTGACCACTGATCCTCTCTGAATCTCCCTAGATCTTTAGGTTTTGAATCATCATTAGCTATTAGGTATCTGGGCCCAGGGGGTGAAGGGAGGAAGGGAGGTATAAGAAGAAGAGGGTGGATTTCCTAAGGGATTTCTTCCTAAAGGCTGTGCAGGCTGACATCACAAACTGAGAATAGAGAAGCTGAGAGAAATCACAATATCTGTACCAACTGAGCAGTTTGCCCTCCCCGGTTTGGCAGTGGCCAAGCTGAACCAGAGGAGTGGGAAACCACAAGCTCCAGCTAACTGAAACAACAGCCTACAGTCCTGAGGGATTATTGATCATAGCTATAGTAACAGGGTCTCCTATCCCTAATCTGTTCCTGATTATTCCTTTCCCTATTTAACATCAATAGATAAAGTTTATTTAAGTACCTTCCTGAGTGGTCATTACATCACAGCCCTTGGGGAGGGAGCAACGCAGTCAGATAAAAGCATTATCCAATGCTAATAGAGCTCAATATTAATAATCAATCCAACCCCTGGTGGGACCCAAAAGGGTTACCCATGTACCTGACCATTAAGGGTCCTGCCTGGGCACTGTTATAGAATAGGAGCATAGCAGTATCAAGAAGAGACTACTACTATTATTTTTTTTTATAACATATGTCTTCTTGGCTTCTCATTTAAAACAAATTTTATATTTATAATTTACATAAATATATTTATAATTATATTTTATAATTATTTTATGTATATAACAACCTCATGGTTTCCCCTCAATTAGTACATTAGTGTCATTTTTTCTCGTGAAACTTTTGTTTGCTCTCTTTCTTGACACAGATTTAAAAGCTAAGAATATGAGGTTATCTTTAGGGTATTGTCCTAAGACTTTAAGTAAATTCTTTTATTTACCAGTGATTTGCTCAGCTTTTTAATAGATTGCTATTACCATATGTAATCCTGGGAAAGTCATTTAACCCAAGCCTCAGTTTCTGCATCTATAAAATTGGGAGGGCAGATGGGTAGGAATAGCATTTACTTCATAGGGTTGTTTTGAAGATCAAATCTGATAATACATGTGGAATACTTGGCTCCTGGGCTTTTGCCCAGAGAGTGTTGCCATAGAGATGTCACTCTGTAAATGGATATTACAAGCAGATTCTTTCCCAGAATTCACCAGCTTTGGTGATGTGGAACTTGTTGTTGTGGGAAAGAATCCTTGGAGGAAGAAAGAAAAAAAAGAATGCCTCCACCTTGGTGCCATAGGGAAGGAAGAATAGGCCGGGTTGAATAGGTACATCAGAACTCTGGAGGTCTGTTCTTCTGACTCACTCACTTCCAGACCTTGGAGGTATGATCTTCCAGTTTATCAAGCAAAGCAACCAGTGCTCATGTATGTTGTTTCTTCTTCAATTACACCCCCCTTTGTGTTATCGTATATGTCCAATGTTTAATTATAAACAAAAACTGGAGACTACCTGTACTCCTATTATGGGCCGACAGAATATCAATCAATTGGTAAACATTTATTAAACACCAACTATATGCCATGCACTATAGTATAAGTACTGAAGATAAAAAAAAGAGACAAAAGTCAGTCTCTGTCCACTCTAATGGAGGAGATGATGATCAATGAATATATATACAAAGCAAGTTATATACAGGTCAAATAGGAAATAATTAACAGAGAGAAGGCACTGGGATTAAGAGGGGTTGGGGAAGGCTTACTGTAAAAGGTAGGATTTTAGTTGGGACTTAGAAAAAGTCAGGGAGGTCAGTAGATAGAGCAGAGGAGGAAAGAGCATTCTAGGCATGAGGGGCAGTCAGAGAAAATTCTCAGAGTTGAGAGATGGAGTGCCTGGTTTATGGAACAGCCAGGAGGCTACTGTCGTTGGATGGAAGAATAAGGTGTAAGAAGACTGGAAAGGCAAGAGGGGACTAGGTTATAAAGGGCTTTGAATGCCAGATGGGGCACTTTTTATTAGCTCCAGGGAGCAATAGAGAACCATTGGAGTTTACTAAGTTGGGGAAAGGGGAGTGTTGACATGATCAGACCTGTTATTTTCCTAAAGGAAAATCACATTAGTGGTTGAATGGACTACAGTGAGGAGAGACTTGAGGCAGGCTGACCCATCAGCAAGCTATTGCAATAATCAAGACATGAAGCAAAGAGGGCCTACATTTGAGTGGTGGCAATATCAGAAGAAAGAAGAGTTGTTTTAGAGAGATGTTACAAAGAAACCATCAGGCAGCAACTTGGACATGAGGGTAGGGGGTGAGAAACAATGAAGAATTAAGCAATGAAGAACTCCTAAGTCGAAAGCCTGAAGGACTGGTTTGATGGTGTTGCCCTGTGCAGGAATAAGGAAGGTAGGAAGAAAGAAGATTAAGGGGGAAAGATTTATTTTGAATATATTGAATTTAAGATGTCTACTAGACTTCCAGTTTGAGATGTCTGAAAAGGCATTTGGAGATGTGAGACTGGAAGTCAACAGTTTGGGGCAGGATAGATCTGAAAATCCTCAGCATAGAGAGGGAAATTAATGCTGGAAGCTGAGAGATCACCAAGTGGAGCAGTATAGAGGGAGAAAAGAATCATGTCCAGGACAGAATCCTGAGAGACACCTACAGAGACATCTTAGAGAGCATGATCTGAAAGAGGATCCAGGAGAAGAGATGGAGAAGGAGCAGTCAGATAGAGAGGAGGAAAACCAGGAGAAAGAATATCAAGGAGGGGAAAATGATCAACAGTGTCAAAGGCTGCAGAGAAGTCAAGGAGAATGAAGATTGAGAAAAGAACATTGGATCTAGAAGCTAAGTTCATAAGTAATTTTGTAAAGAGCAGTTTCAGTTGAAGGGTAAGGTAAGAAGTTGGATTGGAAAGGGTTAGGAAGAGAATGAAAGGAAAGCTCAGAAGTTGCTGAGATCCCTTTAAAAATGAAGGAGAGATGATCATAGCCTCTCTGGGCACTATGGTATGGGGGAAGGGTGGACATTGATCTTCTTTGGATTTCCCATGAACAAGAGATGTACTGTAATCATACTTCTAGGCAAATGCAAGTTTTCCATAAATAAGAGAGCCCATAAAAGCAACATATACCATTGTAGTGAGTATGCTCTAGCTTACTCTCCCAGAGCCAAGCCAGCTATCCTGAGAGGTTTGGAGGTGTCTCTTTTCAAATGCCATTGGCTTTATCCCCTATTGATCACCCCCTGCCAGTTTTTCAATGCCAATGGCTAGCCAGCACCCCAGTTCCACTGTCATTTAACATCAAATGAATTTTAGAAAGGGATAACTTCAAAATCATAGCAATAACAAAAGTACAAATGTTTCCCCTAACTCCCTGGGGCACTCTCTCTCCTATTCTTCTTCAGCCTCTAGAGAGATTTTATTTATTCTTAGTATAGTTCTCACCGTAGAATTTGTCCCACCAAATTCATGTCCAGATGAGGCATGACTTCTGGATGAGCCTTTTGTCCACTACCTATGTATTAGTCCCAAAAGTCACTCCTGGAGGTTACTATTTGTTCCTTCAGGGTATCACTACTGAGCTGGCTGCAAAACCTGGCCCCTGGGATGCCCAGAATCTTGGATGCCCAGAGTCTCATTCTCCTAATCTTTTGAAACTCACAAGGTCAGAGTCTTTCAGAGTCTCTAATCCCTTTACCTAAAATGGAACAGAACAAACTCAGAGGGAAAAAAGACTGAGACCCATTTCATGAGGCCTACTTCAAAGAGTAGAAGGCTCAAGCCTCTCCTCTGTAGGGCTGTCTCTCACTGGATAACAGAGGAGTCAAGCTAAGAGAAACAGCTGAAGACAAAATTACTGAGGCTGTGGTTGCTAGTGTCTTTTTAATGGTAGCCACAGTCCTAGCTACACAGCCAATCATAAGGCTTTTCCTCTCCACCTTGGCAGACCAGAACCAGTTACAGAATATCTATGAATACTTGAGTCTCTCCAAGACATTTCTATTTTACTTCATCACAATTCTGAAAGAAGGATCGCAAGCCTTGGGAGGCACTGTCAGAAACATTCTGCATGTGTGCCAGTTCCTGTTAGGCTATAATTTAAATATACCCCTAGATCTAACAGGGATAAGCCCTCGAGGCACATGAGAACCAAGCCAGGATAAACTTCATGAAGCGACCATTTTAAGTTAAATTTCCCTTTGAAAATCTGATGTGATAGCATTGGGGAATCAGGGAGCTTCCCCATCTGAGAGCTCCTTTCTCATCTTTGATCCCTCTGTCCTGCTTATTGCTATCACACAAACTCTAAAACATACTTGATGACATTACATGGAACCACCTATTACCTATTTTCACAGCACCAGATGGTCCCTCTGTATCAATTATGAGAGGGACTACATGTCCTTTTATCTATCTTTATAGGGCTCTTGCTACTCTTTTTCTTATTACTGTCATAGCTGCTAAAAGTAGTGTGTCCCTTCATCCTTTTTACATGTAAAGCACTTTGCAAACTTTAAAATAATATATAAATGGGGGTAACTAGGTGGCTCAGTGGACAGAGAGCCAGGCCTAAAGATGGGAAGTCCTGGGTTCAAATTTGACCTCAAATACTTCCTGGCTGTGTGCCCCTGGGCTAGTTGCTTGACCCTAATTGCCTACCCCTTCCTGCTCTTCTGCCTTGGAACTGATACTTAATATTGATTCTAAGAGAGAAGGTAAGACTTTTAAAAATTATATGTAAATGTGAACTATTATATTGGCTCTAGAAAAATACAACCCAGACATTTAAAGCTTTTTACATTCTGACTTTCCAAATGATAAAACATCATTTCAATTCATGCACTCTATGGGCTAGTCAAATGATCCTACTTGCCATTCCCAATTCATGATGTTTTAATTCATCTTACTGTTAATATATATTTCAGCCAAATTGGCCAAGTAGTTATTATCCAATACTGACATGCCATCTACCTCTGTGACTTAGCTCAAGTTGTGCCCTGTACCTGAATTACTCTCCCTCTTCCATACCTTGTAGAATCTCTAGTTTCCTTCAAAACAGAGCTTGATTGCCACCTGTTTTAGGAAGTCTATCCTAATCTCTCCCTACCTAAGAATTTGCTTTGCATTTTTTTTTATCCTTATTTTTTGTCCTAGTAACAACTCTAGGACAGAAGCGCTAGGGCTAGGTAGAGTTAAGTGACTTGCCAGAGTCACACAGCTAGGAAGTCTATTTATTCTCTCTTTATATTTTAATATTCAAATATTTATATATTGTTCTCCCCAGTAAGATATGAGCTACTGGAGGGCAAGATACTGTTTTGTCTTTGCTGTGTTATCCTTAGAGCCTAGCCTAGTGCCTGCCATGGGAGATATAGTCAACAAATTCCTATTGAATTGGACTAGGCAAAATTCCTTCACTAAAGCATACTTCCTCTTGCTTGGAGATGATCCTTGTTTCTTAAAGGTAATACCAGTGAACCACAACTCTGGCAGGTTCTAATAAGCAGAAGAGATTTTGCATATGGGCCCTTGATGAATTCCTCATCATCAGATGGTCACCTTAGATTCAGAGAGATTCATCGCCATATTGGCTTCAGGTTGGTGAATTTTTCTGTCGTAGCAATTCTCTCAAATGACCTCCTTAATCACAGAGGGGTTGTGATTCATGTGAATAGAAAGACGACCCACACCAACAACATTGCAGACTCTTGAAGTATTGACAATATTAGAAATAATTAAAATTTATGAACCTAACCTACAATGCAGAAGAGATTCAATATATTTGACTCTATCTTTGCTAATGCATAAAACTTGATTACAGAAATCTAATACTGAATATTAGATGAAATTCTTTTCATAACTAACTCTTTAAGGACCATATTTTTTATATAAAGTAAGGAGGAAAATGATTGATTCTCTCCTCTCAAATAGTTCTTTGCTTGAACTTTTCTAGGAGAAATAGGGAGAATTAGTCATTTTAATACAAATTCACAAGGACCCAGAACATAGTAGCAAGTTTTCTTCAAAGTTCTTTTACAAGTAATACATATTTTCTTTTACTTGACTCTTTTCCTATATTGGTGTGTGTGTGTGTGTGTGTGTGTGTGTGTGTGTGTGTGCGCGTGTGCACATGAGCACTCACACATGTGCGCATGAGCCTGTGTATATTCTTTCCATCAGTCAATTCAATGAGCATTTTATTAAATAACTACTACGAAAAAAGAAGGGTCTGTGCTAGTTTTGGGGATAGATATAAACATAAAAATGAAAAAGGAACTTATATTTTACTAGTAATATCATTCAGAAAAGAATACTAACTGTTGTTCATCTTTTATTTTAGAAGAAGACCAATGTCATCACAGGGTGCTATCTTGACTTGAACATGAAATGGATTTAAGTGAGGCCTCACTCTCTCTTCCAGAGTCATCCAACTCCAATGGCAAGACAAAAGTCAAGATGATTGACAATAGCCTAGAATGCAGTGGATAATCTTGGCATCTGCATTGTATGAATAGGTGTTAAGCTCTGCACATCTACTTTAGTAACCTTCATGGCCATTGGAACAAATTGTTCTTATTCATCCATTCTGTCTGGGGAAGTCTTCCCATGTTTGGGGTATATATGCTCTTAACCCACAAATGCATTTGAGCCTGTTGGTTATCATCAACCTGGTTTAGTCTGTCTGCCAAGAAGATTTTACTGAAGCGTTGCGACTGCAGATGCTAGAGCTTCTTGGAGCCACAGGTGAGAGTTGTGAGAAAGGTACATAGGAAAGATATCTTACAACATGTTGTTCCTGAACTGAGCCAAGAACGAAAGAAAGGATTCCAAGAAGGGGTAAGGAGAGTGCATTCCAGGCACTGGGGACTGCCTGTACAAAAAAAGCACAGGAAAGGAGGAAGAAGGCATGTCAAGTTTAAAGAACAGTTTATAGGCCAGTTTGACTTGAACGTATAGAGCTGTATTGGCAAACCTATGGCACACAGGTTGGAGCATGCTGGAGGGAGCTTCTCCTTTTCCCCTCTCCACACACTCCTAAGGACGTTTCTCACACCATCCATCCCTCTGCTCAGTAGCCCAACGGGAGCTCTTCCTCTCTCCCTGGTTTGGAGTAAGGTGGGGCTCACCTTGCAGTTTGGGCACTCAGTCTCTAAAAGGTTTGCCATCACTGGTATAGAGTATAAGAGAGAGTAAGATGAATTGAGTGGGGTTTTTTTTAAAGGAAAAAGAATGGAAACATTTAGGAAAATGTATTCTACTTTTTGACTATATAGTCACAATTTAGACAGTCTGGTAATTACTTTGGTTGTAACTTGTATTTATAATCTAGAAGAAGAAAAAAACAGTTCAGTTTACTCAAGCATGCTATGCTATAAATATATAGGATGAAGAATTTTTTCCATGTGGGAAATGATAGAGATTGTTTCAACTAATGCAAATGATTAGTCTGTATCATATTCTCTGGTCTGGAAATCCAGGAGTCTTTTTTCCACATGATTAGACAGGATAAAGTTAGAAATTGAAGCAGAGACCATGATAGCTTCTTAACTTCTTTCCAATATTACAGCATTTGTTAGCTGGCAACAGCCACAGCCAAATCCACAAGTTGGATTTCAGATTTAGTAAATGGTAAATCATTTCTAAGACTCAAAATACACAAAGCTACAGTAGCAGAAATCTCCTTCTAAGCATTTTAGAAAGATCACAAATGCTGCCAAAATTAATTAATTGCTCTATAAAAAGGCACACATGAAGGCTTGAGGCCCAAAAGGTCTGAAAATGCCAGCACACCACTAGAATTATCCTTAGCTGTCCATTAAAACTGGAGTACTAGGTGCCCAGCATGGTGTAGTAGATGGAAAGCTGGAAGTGGTATCAGGGAGATTCCAGGGTTTGAATCCTAACTCTGACACTTACTATCTGTGTGACTCTAGGCAGATTATTTCATGACTTTTAGCCTTAGTTTCCTCATGTTTAAAAAGGGGACAACAATATTCATCTCATAGGGTTGTTGCAAAGATCAAAAGAAACATATAAGAAGGGCTATGTAAATGTTAGCTCTTATTAAATTCTTATCAGTTCCCATTTATAATGTGTGTTTTTTTTAATCTACAAAGGATTTTCCTCACAACATCCTTGAAAAGTAGACATTACAAGTAATATTACCAGAGGTAGCTAAGTAGCACAGTGGATAAAACCTGGAGTCCAGAGTACCTGGGATCAAATCTAGCCTCCAACACTTCCTAACTGGATGACCCTAGACAAGTCACTTAACTCTGTCTAGCCCTTGCTACTCTTCTGGTTTATAATAGATATTAAGAAGACAAGGATTTATGTTTATATGTGTGTGTGTATATTTATATACATATATTTATTTATATACAATTACTTCCACTTTAGACATGGGAAAACTGTCTCATACAAGTGACTTGTCCAAATTCTTAGAATTCATTTGTGTCACACAGCTCATAAGTGTCAAAACTAGGCCAATAAACCAATAAGACCCAAACCCAGATCTTCTTGCTACAAGTCCAACATAGCCTAGTGGAAAGGTTTTCTCATCACTAATAGTGATAGTTAACAGTTATTATATAGCATTTACTATGCTCTAGGCATGTTACAATTTAATTTTACAATTACCGTCCCATTTGATACTTATAACAACCTTGGGAGGTAGGGACTATTATTATTAATTCCCATTTTACAGATGAGGAAACTGAGGCAAACAGGGATCAAGTGACTTGCCCAGGGTCACACAGTTAGTAAGTGTCTGAGGCAGCATTTGGACCTAGGTCTCCCTGACTGCAGGTCAAGTACCCTATCCACTATAGCAGCCAATGACTGTATCACTTAGGGACTCAGGTTTCTCATTTATAAAATAATTAGGATAGACTTGATCATTTCTAAGGCCTTTTTCAGACCCACTTCTATGAGGTTTTATTTTCATTTTTCAAACTGTAGACTTTCTTCAAATAGGAAGGGATTTTAAAGGGTTTTTTGTGTTGTTGTGTTTGTGTCTTTTTTTTTTTTTTTTGGTTTGTTTTAGCCCTGCATTGCCTATGCTTTTTGTGTACCTTTTTTATTTTTTTAAGTGATAAGATAAGTAAATCAGTAGCTATAAATAACATCATGGACTTATGGGTATGACTAGGAATCAAGAGATCTACATTTTCTTTCTCATTTTACCTGTCATTCACTATGCTGGCTTAAGGAAAACACTTAGAATCTCTGGCTTTTTTTATTCTGTTTACTTCTCAGGGATTTTGTAAGGATAAACCCAATTTCTTTTTTATTATTTTCCCAGTTACATGCAATAACAACTTTCAACATATGTTTTCTGAAATTTTAAAATCCAAGTCACCCTTCTCCCTCTTTTCCCTCCTCCCTCTTGGAGATAAGTAATTTGATCTAGTTAAACCCAATTTCTTTTATAAAATAACTATAATTAAGAAAATAAATCACTTGGCTTACTTCCCCAGCTTTTACTCTTACTGGCCAGTTTGGTCCCCAGAAGGGCAATTTCCATCTTGGGCTCTAGGAGTAACATGCTCAGTGACTATTCTGACAGTCAAAGTCTTTCTTGCTTATTAAGATGTGCCGGAGTCTGCTCTTCACTGATATAATCTCACAAACCCCACTCCATTAATAATTAGACTCCTTCTTGGCTGTGTGACCCTGGGCAAGTCATTTAACCCCCAGTGCCTAGTCCTTACCACTCTTCTGCCTTAGAATCAATATTGATTCTAAGATGGAAGATAAGGGTTTAAAAAAAATTAGATTCAATTAGCTCTTTTAAAATATTTACTCAAAAGCATTTCCTCCTGGATCCTGGGTATTGTTCTCCCACAAAGACACACTGAGTTAGGAAGTGGGCACAGACTTAATGTACAATGATGTGGAGACTACCTGTAGGGGACACATATGGCTGAGGCAGTTCTCAATTCTGGCCAAGATCCTTAATATACTTTCTCCTGAGGGTTCTCATGAAATTCACTATGGAGGAGGACATCAGTGTTTGGTAATGGTCAAGTCACTCCGCTGCTAAGCTGACTGGCCTGACCCTCTGTGGAGCACGATGTCTCAACTGGACAAGCATTTCAACTGGGCTTGCTCCTTGCAAAGCTCAGCATCTGGGCTGGATGCACTCATTGCCTGCTGGAATGGGCCAAGCATGTAGGCCAGCTGCTAGACTGGTTCTTCTCAGGTAACCATGTTGCTGCTGAATATGCTAAGCTAGCAACTCAAGGGACATGCCTACTGTTGAGCTGGACCAAGCAGGTCACTTGGGCATTGGGTTGGTTCCTTACAGGGCCTCATAGCATATTAGATGGATCTGTCAACCCACCAGATGCCCTGGGCTCACTCTTTGATAGGCAGCTTCATTTTCAATGACTTCCAGTTTCAGCTTGACTGTTTCTGTGCATTATCTTTTCTTTTAAAAAAAGTTCTAACTTTCTGTCTTGGAAATCGATACTTAGTACCAGTTCTAAGGTAGAAGAGTGATAAAGGCTAGGCAATGGGGGTTAAATGACCTGACCAGGGTCACACAGCTAGGAAGTGTCTGAGGCCAGATTTGAACAGAGGTCTTCCTAACTCCAGACCCAACATTCTATCCACTGTGCAACATAGCTGTCCCTCTGTGCTTTTCAATCAGGGTATAATAGTCTTCTATTTAACAGAAATGCTAAAAAGGGGTTTCCATATGAGCAAAAATATCAGAGCAACTTTTGGGGGAGCCTATGTAGTGTAGTCAATAGAATACTGGGACCAGAGTCAAGGAGATCTGATTATCCAGTCTAGGAGACGTTGTAGCTGTGTGACTCTGGGTAAGTCACTTTAACTCTGCTTGCCTAGAGTTCTCCAACTGGAAAACGGAGATAACAACACCTACCTCTTAGAGTTGTTGTAAGGATCAAGTAAGATAGTATTTGTAAAGTGTTTAACATAATGCCTAGCACAAAGAACTGGAATCTAAGGAAGTGCTCCAGTAGGGAGTAGTTGGACAAAAGCATGGCATATGAATATGGAATACTACTATCATGCATTATGAAATGGTGTAAGGGATGGTTCCAGAATTGTAGGAAGGCCAGTCTGAACGGATGCAGAGTAAAGGGAACAGAAGCAGAAGAATTTATGTAATAATACCATTGTAAAGACAATCAACTCTGATCAATGCTACGACCAACCATGATTTCAGAAGACTAGTAACAACCTATGCCACTTATATCCTGACAGAGAGATGACAGGTTCAAGATTCAGAATGAGATCTACATTTTTGGAAATAGATAATATGAAGATTTATTTTGCTTGATTATGGATATTTATTTTAATATTTTCATTGGGGAGGGGAGTTAGATATCTTAGGACCTTCAACTTTGTTGAAATTTAAACTATATATATTTACATTTATAAAAACTGAATTTATCACATCCAATAAATATTGATTGAATTGAAATTAATTAGGAATGACCGACAAAATTATTCTTTATTTTATCAAAGAATTCATTATGGGTTCCTTTCAAGCAGTCTTGGTGCTTTAAAATATGATTCCATTTTACATAAAAATAAGGAGATACAGCAGACAATTACAAAAGGTCCAATTTGATCCTATCAAAAATGAATTAATGTTTTTTTAAAAGGGACATAAAGGAAAAGATATCAACAGGACCTCATCATAATTTCTAGTTTTAATTGATAAAGTAAATCCATAATAAAAATTCCAAAAGAGCCCAGTAGTTGTCTCAGTCTGCAAACTCTCCACCTCCTTGCTCTGGGCATTTCCTCTGGCTGTCCTTCATGCCTAGAATGCTCTCCTCCTTCACTTCAACTACTTAGCTTCCTGGCTTTAATTCCCATCAAAAATCCTCCCTTCTACAGAATGCCTTCCCTAAACCCTCTAAATTCCAGTGCCTTTCCTCAATTAATTATTTCTTATTTATCCTGTATATATCCTTTGTACATATTTCTTTGCATGTTGTCTCCTCTATTAGATTATAAGCTTCTTGAAGGCAGGGACAGTTTTTTTGCCTCTTTTTTTTTTATTCTTAGCACTAAGCACAGTGCTTGGAACATAGAAGGCACTTAATAAATATTTATTGGTTAATCAGTAATGGAGTAAAGAGACATAGAAACTAAGAGTGATAATACTAGTGTAAAACATAAATTCTTTTTTTAAAATTTAAAATTTTAGCTGCGCTTTTTGTGGTGGCAACAAATTGGAAAAGGAGGGTATGTCCTTCAATTGGGGAATGGCTGAACAAACTGTGGTATATGCGGGTGATGGAATACTATTGTGCTAAAAGGAATAATAAACTGGAGAAGTTCCAGGCGAACTGGAGAGACCTCCGGGAACTGATGCAGAGCGAAAGGAGCAGAGCCAGAAGAACTCTATACACAGAGACTGACATTCTGTGGTAAAATCGAATGTAATGGACCTCTGAACCAGCAGCAATGCAATGACCCAGGACAATTCTGAGGGATTTATGGTAAAGATGCTACCCACATTCAGAGGAGGGACTGCAGGAGAGGAAACATATAGGAAAAACAACTGCATGAACGCATGGGTCGGGGTGGACATGATTGAGGGTGTAGACTCGAAACTACCACACCAATGCAACTACCAACAATTTGGAAATTGGTCTTGATCAAGGACACATGACAAAACTAGTGGAAATGCGCATGGGTAGGGGGGGGCGGGGGGGGGGGGTTGAAGGGGAAAGGAGGAGCATGAATCATGTAACCATGTTAAAAATGAATATTAATAAATGTAAAAAAAAAAATTTAAAAATTTTTTTTACATTTTTAAACCCTTAACTTCTGTGTATTGGCTCCTAGGTGGAAGAGTGGTAAGGGTGGACAATGGGAGTTAAGTGACTTGCCCAGGGTCACACAGCTGGGAAGTGTCTGAGGCCAGATTTGAACCTAGGACCTCCCATCTCTAGGCCTGGCTCTCAATCCACTGAGCTACCTAGCTGCCCCCTATTTTTTTAGTTTTAAGTCCCAAATTCTCACCCTCCTTTCTTCCCTCCCCTCCCTATTTCACTAAGATGATAATCAATCTAATATAGATTTTCCATGTGAAATCATCTAAGATATTTTTTCATATTAATTCTTTTATGGAAGAAAATTCAAACAAAAAATGAAGAAAGAATGTGAAATGTACGCTTTGATCTGCATTCAGACTACATAAATTCTTTCTCTGGAAGCAGATGCATTTTTCATTGAGTCCTTTGGAATTGTTTTGGATCACTATTACTGAGAATAAGTTATTCACAGTTATGTTTATCCTACAATATTTCTATTACTGTATACAGTGTTTTTCTGGTTCTGCTCACTCCAGTCTGCTTCTGTTTATATAAATCTTTCTAAGTTTTATGAAATCCTCCATTCATTATTTCTTAGTAATTTTTGCCATTTTCCTTTTCTATCATAATAGCCAATCTGATAGTTGTGGGGTGGTACGCTTAAAACAGAGATTTTTTTAATTTGTATTTTTCTAATTAATAGTGATCTAGAACATTTTTTCACATGATTATGAATAGCTTTAATTACTTTGTTTGAGAACTGCCTGTTCATATCCTGTGACCATTTACAATTGGGGAATGATATATTGTTATATGCTTTACTCATTTCTTTATGTATTTAAAAAATGAGGCTGTAAGCTTAAAAATTAATGTATAATATCTCCAAGTATTATATTTAATAAGATTTATTAATAATAACTTGAAGTAAAAGAAAATAAAAAGCTAGAGTAAAGAGGGAGCTAACCCAGCTACAGTGGTGAGAGAAGAGGAGAGAGGGAGGGCAGGGTTAGCCATAACTATATATAATACTTAAGGACTCTATGTGAACAAAGGAGAAAGGATTCTGAGAGATGAAGTCCAAGGTTCAAGATTTTCTAATTATACAAGGTCTTTATTAGAGAGACATAAAATTTTTTTTTCACCATTATGATTATTACTGTGTGTTACCCTCCATCCTGTTTTTTCCCTTGTTTATCTTACTCTCTCTCCTTTCATCTTATCCATCCTCAAAAGTGTTCTGACCACTAACTCCTACTACCTCCCCCAACTTGCCTTTCCTTCTATCAGTCCCCTTACCTTCCTTATCTCTTTCCCCTCCTACTTTCTGGGAGGGTATGATAGATTTCTGAACCCAACTGAGTATGTTTGTTCTTCCTTCTTTGAGCTGATTCTGAAGAGAATATGTTCAAGTATGATCCCGATCTCCCCTAGTTCCCCCTCTACTTTAAAAGCTCCTTCTTATACCTCTTTTATGTGAAATAATTCACCCCATTCTACATCTCCTTTCCCCCTTTTCCCAATGCATTCCTCTTTTTCACTCCTTTGTTTTATTTTTTAGATGTCATCCCTTTTTATTCAATCACATCCTTGCCTCTGTGTATGTATACTACTTCTAACTGCCTTAATAATGATAAAGTTCTTAAGAGTTACAAGTATCATTTTGCCTTATAGAGATGGAAACAGTTTAACCTTAATGAATCTCTTTTGATTTTTCTTTCCTGTTTATCTTTTTATGCTTCTCTTGAGTTTGATATTTGAGAATCAAAATTTCTATTCAGCTATCAGAAATAACTTTGTGAAAAAATTCTGTTTATCAAGACATAAAATAGAGAAGTATATATTTATCTAACATCTTATGTTGATCACTATCATCAAGCAGTGATAGAGCAGAAAGAACAATGGGCCTGGAATCAGGATAACTCTGGGTTTGAATCCTGCCTCACCCACTTACTAGCTCTGTAATCATAGGCAAGACATTAAGATTCCCCAAACTCCAATTTTCTTATCTATATAATGGGGAGAATAATACTTCCAATACTGAGCTCACAGGATTGTTGTAGTGGTAAAATGAAGAAGTATATTTAAAGGCTTTGCAAACCTTAATAATAATTACAGCTGACATTTATATAATGTTTTATTATGTCTAGCATAGTCCAAATGGGAAAGGGATTCCCTAGAGCTGCCGATGTTCCTTTGTGAAGATGACTCTGCTGATTATCACAAGTCTCAGAACTCTACAGAACCTTATTAATGATTTCTGCCTAAGAACCCTCTCAGGGAAAACCAAGTAGACAGATAATGTCTATTGTTCCAAATATGAGATATAGTTGGACAGACAGACCATTGACTTAACCAATGAGTATAATTATCTGAGACAGAAAATGCAGAGAGACAGAGCTGGATCCAGAACTAAATAGGAAGAAAAGAGCAAGCTAAACTGCATTTGAGAAATTATGCCCATTAGATTGGACATATCTTAAGGGCAGGAACTATCTTTTTCATTTTTTGTAACTCCATTCTATGCACAGTGCTTGGCATACAGTAAGCACTTAATAAATGTTTATTGATTGACTGACTCAAAGATCCCAAGTTGTTCCCTAAAGCAAAAAAAAAATCCATCTTTTAAAAATCAATCTGTCTACAAATATTGAAATAGTACACAATCTCCCCAGAGTGAAAATTGTTAATGGCCTAAAGGACAAGGAAAAAATATCTGGTTGGACATAGTTGCATATTTTCGTTGATGACTTATGCAGAAGAATTGATGTAAAAAGTATTCCCCAGGAAATAGACAATCAGAAAAGAAAGTGGAGTCATCACCAAGCAAGAAAAGTAGAATATAAAAATCCTTTTAGTCCAAGTGCTGCACTGATATCTGACTAATGTGAAGGACTGCAATCTTCAATTTGGGAGGAAACACCCACATTGGTGAGACTGCCAATTCACTGAAATATTTTTATAAAAATGCAATGCCCATTGTTACAGGAAGACGTACTGATAAAACTGATTGTTACTTTTAGTACAATAACAAGTCTCCTATCTACTTGTCAATAAACTGGTAACTCTGTTATCTGGAGCATAGACACAAATCGGAAGGTTAACTGAAAAGGGCCTCTGAGTAGTTAAAATCAATGCCACAAACTGCTAATGCTCATCCTTTGCACATTAGAGGATGTAATGTATCCTCTTCCTCCAAACCTAGTATCTCTTAATTTAGACACCATTCTAATGGGGTTGATTATTAGATTAGAAACACTAATTCAGGAGGGAGCGGAGTTGGGGTGCCTTTTAAAGGCAGACAGTGAAATTAGCCAAAAGTAATACCCTCATGGATATGGAAGGAAAACACAGGAAAATGATGAAAAACAGACGCAAGGGCTCAGAGGGCCGAAAAGTTCAGGGTGGAAATAAGGTTTCCTCTCTACCTAAATACAATGATTAATTTTTGTAACGATGATATTGCATCATCAAGAAAACCTCTAATTAAGTTCTGAATACACCATTGAAGCAGGCAGGAAAATATGTATTTGAGAAAGTTCCATTAAAAATGATTAAACTTTTTGAAATTGTGGCACTTAATTCAATCCAAGAAACAGAATATTTAAAGGAAGTGAGTTTTAGTTATCCAGAAATTCACTTAGATGGAATATCTCATTTCTCCACAATGCTGAATATGGGAGGTATTATTATAAGCATGTTTGCAATATCAAGAGTAATCACAGGCATTATAAGCTTGCATGATTTTTCTCAACCAGAATCATTGCCTTGGTTACGGTCTCTCAGGCAAAGATTCATTCATTTAGCTTATGATGCAACATTTTCTCTGCAGGCATATGCTTCCAGCTCTCCAGATTTCTGGTTGGCTTCTCACAGAGCTGTATACAGACACTTCATTGTAACAACTGATCCTCTCTGAAGGGCTGGGCATTGCAGCTGCCCCTGTGTGTGATATTCCCTTTGGAATCAATGAGGGTTCCTTGCTGAGCAGCTGCAGTATTGGGTCCTTAAGGAGGTAATTCATGTGTATGTGAATAACCTGCACAACATTCTTTAAACATCATTCAACTCTTTTCTTTTGATAGAGTATTCCTTAATGTCTTATTTCTTTCCACCTCTGCCTCTCTTAGAAAAACAGAAGTCTGCAAAACAACAATTTATGTAATATGTAGCATCATTACAAAGATGGGCTTTGGGGTAAGCATTTTAAGGATAAATTATAACAACACTAAGTTGGAGAAACTATAAATATGGAGGTTGGACTAGTTAGCACTTCATGTCCCTTTCAGACTTAAGAACCCATGTCCCTCTGTCAGAATTAAATTCAACATGGTTTGTGAGCATTTAAGAAGGGAAATAATGATCAGCAGTATTAGCAAGTATTTATTAAGTGCCAATTATAAGATAGGTATTGATCTAGGGACTAGATATAAATCAAACAGTCTGCTTCCACAGAATCTACTGGGAACCTTTCATGCCAGAAGCTTCCATCTCCCGAATAATCTTACTGATTGGCACCTCACTCTATGACCTCAGAGATGGGAAATCAAACTAAAGAGTCTTGACTGAGACCCTATCCTTTTCTATAAAGCTCCCATTCCCATTTAGGACTCTTTGGCTGCCCTGATACATGGAGCACAAGAGATTGAAGAGTTCTCTCCATGGAACAGTGGAGGGTGTTTGTGTAATATGCATCAGCTCCTGGGTCCGAAAGGGTCTGTCTTGGACTCCCCAGTGCAATGGCCTGGCTACAACTAGACCAAAGACTTCAGCAACATCCTTGTCTTTCCTTTTCATGTTTTGGAAGTATCAGTAGCTTCTTTAGTTTGAGAGGATTGCTACCCTGCTGCCCTTTGCCTGTTCCCCAGGCTTGCCCTCCATGATCCCATACTCAGATATCTCCACACAATAATTAACAGGACCATAGGATCTCAGATTTAGAGCTGGAAGGGATCTCAGATATCCAAATGGTCCAACTCCTAAATTTTATAGATGAAGAAAGTGAGTGAGGCCTGAGAGGGTGGTAGAAACTGAGTGGCTCTAGGTCACACACACAACAAGAAAATGGTAGAGTTGGAATTCAAGCTCAGTTCCTCTGACAACAAACCCAATACTCTTTCTGAATTGCACACAACAAAGAGATCTAGAATATTTACCCTGGGGATAACACTATTGTATATAGAAGAAGCACCTTTCAGTTCACTATAAACTGAAAAAAAAAAGAGAGGGAAAGTATAATGGAAGAAACTGAAGCCAGTTAAAATTTAAGAAGATATATCCAGAGTAATCAGCAACTATCCTGTTTTAAGAATTCAAGAATTTTTTTGGAGGGGTATAGCCTCTGAGGACAAAACCAAGTTTATTACTTTTCCCTACAAACCCTCCCATCTTCCCAATTTGTCCACTATTGTCCATAAGCACATTATTAAGCCTATCATTATACCCACATAGTGGGCAAAATATTATGTAGTTCCATGTTTTAAAAAATATATATATATGTATATATATATATATTTTTTTTTTTAACTAGACCTAGGATTTCATTGATGTAGATAATTCCCTTGACAATGCATATTGGAAACTTGCCATTTTAGAGAGTTATCCTCATGGCATATACAGGTTAAGTGAATGCCCTAGGTCACACAGAAAGTATATGTCAGAGGTGAGATTTGAACCCAGGTTTTAAACCCAATCTTCCTGACTCTAGTGTCAATCCTCTGTTCCCTATGACACAATACCTCTTGCTTCTATGCTATTATGTAAGCAGAGAATAGGATTGTACTTACTTAACTGGGAAATCAAATAAACAGGAAGGCTAAACAATTTTAAAGTCTTCTATTTTTTTTTTTTTGCCTTACATATAGCCCTTGGCATTTTTCAAATTAAAATTTTGTGAGGTTTATAGAGCTAATGTAAACAAAATATTGTAACGGAAACTCCATTCTTCATGTTAACATCGTTAACCTGACCTAGGTTGATGAATCATCTACAGAATTTGTTTGGTCAAAGGGAGGATTAGAGATTGAGGTAAAGGGAAGAATGATATTTACCTTTCTCCATAACCAACCCCTTCCCCCGCAAACATACCCACAATTTACAAACATTTTTATAACTGATTTAAAATTGTAATTTGTAATTGATGTAAAATGATTTATAATCATTTGTTTTTTTAAGTGTTTTAAGAAATATCATGACAAATGTGTAGAAATATTGGAATAAATAACATTTTTATTTAGAGCATGCTTGTTATTCAAATTCTGAGTGGGCCAAACACTAAGAAATTCCTTCTGTGCCCTTTCACAGGCAGAGAATGTGACAATATCCTATTTCACAGTCAAATAAAAGAATTGAAAATTTTGTAGGAATTTGCCAAAATCAGAGGCAAAAGCATAGTTGGACCTGACATTTAATGACTCCCTCTCTGGACTAGACTAAGCTGGTCATACTGTCTCTCCTAATTCTATGAAAGACTGTTTAGGAAGTTATTTGTGAGGAATTATTGTTGGGAATGAAGGCATAATCCATCAGTACTTAACCAGCTGATCAAACTTGTCTGGTTTATCACTAAGATGGTTGCCATAGTCACAACAACCCCCATCTCCACAGTAGACTGGCATTTCCCAGTGGTGCTCACTCCCTTCCCCTGATTTGGCACTCCGTATTTAGTTTTGTCAGGGGCATGCTGTCAGTTCATACAGGCTGTGAAGAGCTGATTGTTAAATTTTCAGTGTGAGCATTTACAGCTAGGAAATTGGCAAATGCTACAAATAAGGACTGGTTTTTATTGTTTTGTTGATTTCTAGACTAAAGAAAATAATGAAGAAAATTTTAATAATGTAGATTAAACTTAAAAATGCATTCTGAGTGCATTTACCCAACCCCACTCAGATCTAGTTACAAACTGAGTACTAGGCTTTGCCTACTCCTGAAATAAATACTTGTTGGATTCATTTGTTGAATTGAATCTCAGAGGTTCAGGAAATCAGAATATTGACCATCTTCACAAAATATTTGGGGACTCCTGGTCAATTTTTTTTAGAACTGATTTCCTATCAGTAGCAGTTCCAAATCAGAGTTTTTGAAATTAAAGATAGACATTTACTCACATTACTTCAGAGGTTTCCTCCTGCTTGGGAGGAACTCAGATCCCTTTGTTGGAAATCCAAGACCCAATGAAATCTAGAACTATTCTGTCATTCCATCTCTATGTCATAATATTGTCTTCCATTTGTGTTGTACATTCTAGCCATGCTGGACAACTCACTGTCTACTGCACAGGTCTTATGCTTTTCCAGCTTTGTGTCTTTCCTTGTGTGCTCTCCTTCACCATTAATGCCTATTGAATACTCACTCACCCTTGAAAACTCAAACCAGATGCCACCAGGATCCTCCCTATCCATATCCTCACTATCAGTAATGGCTCTCCCCCTAAAAAATTTCCCTAACATTTTGTTGGGTGCCTTTCTAAAGCATTTACATTCTAAGTAATGGCATATGGCAAAGTGGATAGAGCCCTGGCCTCAGAATGAAAAAGATGAGTTCCAATTCTGCCTTGGAACCTTATTAATTGCACAATGATTTGAAACTTAATACTATAGGACCTTAGTTTCTTCATCTGTCAAATGAGGCCAATGCTTATGTTGCCTACCTCAGAGGATTATGGTAGTTGTGTTATATATTAATGTCAGTTACTATTGCTATTTTCTTTGTGTTTTTTTTAATTTTTATTTATTTTTTATTATTTTTATTTTTTTTTAAACCCTTGTACTTCGGTGTATTGTCTCATAGGTGGAAGAGTGGTAAGGGTGGGCAATGGGGGTCAAGTGACCTGCCCAAGGTCACACAGCTGGGAAGTGGCTGAGGCTGGGTTTGAACCTAGGACCTCCTGTCTCTAGGCCTGACTCTCACTCCACTGAGCTACCCAGCTGCCCCTTCTTTGTGTTTTAATAGTCCACTAGACTATAATCTCAGTGGGGCCAAGTACTGAATTTTATCCAAATCTTATATTTCCACCAGTTTCTAGTATCAAGTTCTGCGTATAGTAAGAATAATAGTTGTTTATTGAATTTGAATTATGAGTATAACCTGAATAATAACCAGCTTTGTTCTCATCCCAGGATCTGATTATTCCATCAGTTACTCCTTTATCTCAAAAACTCAAATGAAAAGGAATTGCAAGTGAATATCTTCAAATATCTGATTGAAGAATTTGGCTCATGATCCATAGCACAATTATTCTGGTAACCTAAACTCAAGCTAATTTAATCTTAGCTAGGCATTCATATTACAAGATTGAGTTTCTTTTTCTAGGAATTTTCAAAAGTCTCAAGTTTCCTTAAACTTTCAAAAAATTAGGGTCGTATTATTTTAATTTACATTTATATATTAATCTATTGTTAAATGCAAATAACATTAATGATGCTCCTCTCCAAGATTTGTAATTAATAATGCAGGTATATTCACACACACACACACACACACACACACACACACACACACACACACACTCCAGTGAGATAACACTGACAATCATTCTCCTTGATTATAATGATTGGCCCTAAACTCCTAACCTCATTTGAAGGAGATACTGACTCATGCAGTGAAATGATTCCTGGAACAAGGAACCATTCATTTTCTATGATTGCACCAGTAGGAGTGAATTACTATCCCTTTAAAGAACCTTTTCAAAGTAAGAAATTAACCCTAGCATATGTATATGAAGCCAAAGAGTAGGGTAATGGGATCTAGATTATTTTTTACTTTTGTTCTGTAGGTTCATTTTGACCTAGCTCTACAATGTGTCTAAAAGCAGACACCAAATGGAAATTTTCTGAGTAGGCTCTAAATTTACAGCCTCAGTCCAGTTTCTCATAGAAAATGGATCCATATCCTTTTAATAGCAATTGATACTTTTATATTTTATAATCTCAGCAGAAAGGGCAAAAGCTAAATCATCCAAAGAGATCAATCTGTCTTCTTAGTCACCTAAGTAATGGTAAAGGCATGCTGAAGAAATAATGAAGGAAGGAGAAAGAATCTACTTTAGCCTGAATTGGGCCTTACTTCTTTACTTGGAGTTTTCCTGAAAATTTATGAGGTGGGAGACTAGCCAAACGGACTCAGTCCTTTGGTCATACACTGTCTGTTCTTCCTGGTGGCAAACCATGTGGATGTTTGGGAAGCCTGCTTCTGGAAAAGTAGAAATGATTTCTTTAAAATTGTCCATCTAGAAACTTGTATCTGTTGAATTAACTTAAAAATCAAAGAACTTTGCTGAGATTGGCCTTATAGTAATCTGAGAGTCAGTAAAATTTTAAATAGTCACCAGTTTGGCGGATGGGGGAAAGAAACTCTTCAATGGCATTGAGATTGTTTAGTTGAATAAGACTTGCTCCTCAGTGGAAGAGTATAATTGGAAAGTGAAAAGTCTAGCCTGCCATAACAGAGAAAATGAGGAGTTCTTATAATTCAAGCACTTGATAGATATCTTCTGTTAGTCTTCACAACACAGCAGAAGGCTAAATGGTTAGTAATTAGCTTCTCTACAAGGTGTTTGAGCCCCGATAAGAAGGAAATAAGGTGTGATTCATGTAAGTTTTCTCTAAAGTTACTTCCTACCTTCTCCTTAAGTATCTTGTAGATACCTATATTTTCTCCCTCATTGGAATTTATGTTCCTTTATGTCCAAAGGACTATAAAACTGTTCATACCTTTTGACCCAGGAATATCACTACTAGGTCTATACTCCAAAAAGAGCAAAGGAAAAAGAAAAGGACCCTAATGTGTATAAAAGTTCTTTTGTGGCAGCAAAGCATTGGAAATGAAGGGTTTGCCTATCAATTACGGACAGTTGAACAAGTTATGGCATATGAATATGATGGAATCCTATTGTTCTATAAGAAATAATGAAGGGAATAATTTTTGAAAAACCTAGGAAGACCTATATGAACTGATGGAAAATGAAGTGAGTAGAACCAGGAGAACAATCTACAGAGTAAAAGCAAAATTATAAGGGAAATCAACTGTGAAAGATTTAGTATCTTTTATCAATACAATGATCCACCACAATTCCAAAGAATTCACATTATAAAATTCTATCCACCTTCAGACAGAGAATTGATGGACTCAGAGTACATATTGAAGCATTTCCCCCTTTTTCTGATTCCCCCCAGAACATAGCAAATGAAGAAATGTTTTACATAATTTCATATGTATAATGGATATCATATTTCTTGCCTTCTCAATGGATAGGGGAGGGGTAGAGGAAGGGAGAGAATTTGGAAATGAATTTTTTTTTAAAAAGCAGTGGTCCACAGTGGAAATGTGTGTCGGCTATGGAGGGAGTGAAGAGGGGGTGAAGAGGAAAGTAAAAACATGAATCATGTAACCATGGAAAATTTTTCTAAAAAATAAAATATTAAAAAGAAAAAGCAGTGGTCCAAATATATATATATATACTAATGGGATTGGGGAGGAGAGATATAGCAGGGACTATTTTTTTTTTTTTTTGCTTTTCTTGTAATTCTATCTCTTAGCACAGTTCTTGGCACATAGTAAACACTTAATATATGCTGGTTGATTGATTACAGTGGATATCAGGATATCAGATTCTAGTCTCGCATCTGCCATTAGCTCACTCTATGATTTTGGGTAATTTGCTCTCCTCTCTTGAGCTCTCAATTTCCATTTCTGTAAAACAAGAGTTTGAGTGAGAATAGATGATCTTTAAAGTCCTTTCCACTTCTAATAACTTAAGGTTCTAAGATTTATCTATGGTCTTATGATTTTCATTATGGGTCAAGACATGCCCTAGAGCAGTGCTGGCAAAGGATTTCAAATTTGAGTGCCCAAACTGCAACTTCAAGCTGCCTGTGAGCCCCAGGTTTTACCCCAGAGAGTGGGGTGGGGGGTAGAGAGGAAGTCCTCTCTGAGCTGGGTGGGGCATGCAAAAAATGTCCTTAGATGCTGGGAAGAGGGGAAATGGAGAAGCTCCTGGAGTGCCAGTACTTCACCAACACTACCCTAGAGTTATTGTGTAAAAATGGATCACTTCTTTCTTCAGAAACAGCTACAGCACTGTGATAATTAGATTAAGTCTACACTGCCCATCTTTAGATTTAATCACCAAAGGTGAGAGCACCTCCAAATCTGGGAGGTCTGTAACCCAAGTGTGCTAGAGTGGGTGATGAATCAGAATCAACTGACTGCCCCCTAGGCAATACTATGAGAAGCGTCTATTGTGATTGGACACACAAATTAGGGAGGAAGCATAGGAAGTGACGCATAAGTGACTGCTTTAAAAGGAGCAGGTCTTCTGCTGGAGAGGTCTTCTGGTGAAGAAGCCTGCTGGTGAAGGAGCTCTTCTGGTTCCTGGAGGAATGCTGGCTGGAACGCTGAGACCTTGGTGAGAATGCTTTCAATATCTTCTTTAGAAGTCCATGTGGTAAGTTTAAAGACTGAATCTTCCCAAACTTCTCTTAAGGAACTTCTCTTTAATAGACTCCTCCAGGCCTCTGGCCCTCTGACTCTCAGCTGAGGGTTAATTAGATCTACCTGGATTAATTAGAGGATCATAGTAATTTACCTACTGTGTTAGATTCTTATTTCCTTATTTTCTCTCTCTCTTCTCAATTGTAAATAAACTTCCATAAAAGTCAATTTTGACTTGAGGTTATTCCTTAATTGGGGATTTTCCCACTGGTGACCACCTTTTAAAATATTGAACCCAAAAAAACTCCTTTTCCCCTTTACAGCACTTGGTCAGGCTAATAGTAAACTAACTGACTGCTACCTTAAGTAGACTGACTCCCCTTGCCAGGTCTGACTTAGAAACACATTACTCATCTGTAATCATATGAAAGAACAAGGAAGTTCTTGCTTCTCAAGCTGATAATATCTCATAATTTTTCACAAAACCATTCTCCCTTAACCTTTGGTTCTCTCACCATGCAAGGCTTTTCCCTCTTAGTATGCATGACTTGAACTCTGCCCCAAACCCTAGACTGTATCTCAATCTATTGCTCTATCAAGAGTAACTCTTCAATTAATGCCTTTACCTATTTATAAACACTTCCTATATGGCCATCTTCCCTCACAATGAAAGTTCAAGTCCCTTGACAGAGAACTCTTCATTTTTTTATAATAAACCATCTCTATCTCTAATGTATCACAACATTGCAATATTATGGTGCACTCCATTATTTGAAACACACAGCTTTATTGCAGAGTTCTCTCTTGTTGCCTTTTCTAAGACTTTAAATTAATCTACACTTTGCCAAAGCAACAAAGTTCAGGCTTCTTCATCTTTGAAATCAAGGTCAAACCCAAATCAATCTTAATTGTTTCATGTTTGCATTTGTGAAGGTCACCCTACCCACACTGATAAACATGTGTACTGCCCTCTGTGTTTTTTTTTTCATTGACTGGTAAAATCAGGGTACATGACTAAAAGGCTCATAGTGGTTTTTTCTGGGAAAAACCTAACTTCTTGGTTTCCAGACTAATAAAAAAAATTATAATATCAAGTTTGTTTTTCTATGAAAGAAAAAGAGATTATCCTGATGGAACCTTGGAGATCATCTAGTCCAAGAACTCTCAAATGACAGAGAAGGAAACTGAGGCCCAGAAAGGTAGATGACTTGCTCAGATTTAGAGTAACTTTTACTCTCAGGTATACTGACTACTAATTGAGCATTTTTTTCCCTTCGCAATACTGTTTTTTAATATAATGTACTTAGGTCAGATGTCCAGAAGTTTAAAAAAATATTATCCCATACCGATATGTATTTTACGTATATGAAATAAGGAAGAAATGAAAAATAAAGCTAAATTATTGAACAGAGAAATATGTCTCAATGTAAAACAATATTAAATGTCTGTGAATGTTGGGGCAACGAGGTGGCTTGGTGGATAGAGAAGCCAAGCCTGGAGTCAGGAGACCTGGGTTCAAATCTGGTCTCAGAAACTTCCTACTTATGTGACCCTGGGTAAGTTACTTAACCCCAATTGCCTAGCCCTTATTGCTCTTCTCTCTTGGAATGATACCTAGCATCAATTCTAAGCAAGAAGAGAAGTGTGTTTTTGTTTTTTTTTTTTAATGCCTATGAAGGTCTATTCAACTCTAAAGTCTCTGAAGGAACACCCCAAACCAAAGGTTGCAGAGGGTTCTAGAAGCATAGGTCATTTTATCCACTCTGATAAGCATATTTATATGCCCCATGACCTCTCTGTCACTATTTCAGACACTGTCATATGAAGCTTGGTAAAACTGAAGCATATAAATATAATCTTCATAGCTATATGCTATAGGCAGAAAGCATACTACTTGGCACATAATTGGCACCTAAATGATTTTCCATTCATTTGTTCCTTAAACATTCTGAAATATAATCACAATATTGACCATTTAAAGAGGAAATGGACTCTCCTAAAGCTTATAGCACCAAGGAATGTGATACAATTTCCTACTTGGCTGTACTCCTTTGGATTCCGTCCTAAGAATCTTGCCATTAAGGAACTCAACATCTTTTGAGATTGTATTATTATATACTTCCTTTCTCCTCCTCCACCTTTTCAGCTTTCTTGTGTTAACATCCTCCATTAGATTGTAAGCTCCTCAGAACCAGGAAAACATTGTACACAGAAACTGATACATTATGGCACAATTGAATGTAATGAACTTCTCTACTAGCAGCAATGCAATGACCTAGGAACAGAGGAACTTATGAGAAAGAATGCTATCCATATCCAGAGAAAGAACTGTGGGAGAAGAAACACAGAATGGTTGATCGCGTGGTTCCATGGGGATATGATTGGGATTTTGGCACTAAAAGATCACTCTATTGCAAATATGAATAATATGGAAATGGGTTTTGAACAATGATACACGCATAATGCAGTTGAACTGCTTGTCAGCTCCGGGAGGGGGGGGGGGAATCATGAATCATGTAACCATGGAAAAACATTCTAAATGAATAAATTAATTTTTTAAAAAATTGTAAACTCCTTGAGGGCAGGGATTCTCTTCTTCACATTTGTATCCACAATGCTTAGCATAGTAACTGGCTGGTAGTAGGCGCTTAATAATTTTTTATTAACTGATAAGTATTTCTGACAGCTTTTTCCAATATTAATGTATACATTTTCAAAAAATTTATTAGTTCTTTAGGTTTTTCCATTAAGTTCTAGGTTTCTGAACAATTTTTTTTTAAACCCTTGTACTTCAGTGTATTGTCTCATAGGTGGAAGATTGGTAAGGGTGGGCAATGGGGGTCAAGTGACTTGCCCAGGGTCACACAGCTGGGAAGTGGCTGAGGCCGGGTTTGAACCTAGGACCTCCCATCTCTAGGCCTGACTCTCACTCCACTGAGCTACCCAGCTGGCCCTGAACAATTTTTTTGATGAACATTATAGCTCTTGTTTCATGGCCATGCAATCTTGGCCAATCTGTAATTTGTCTACAGAGCATTTCTCTAGTATGGGATAATCTTCATTCCATACCACAGGAAGTTCAGAAAGAACAAAAAACTCATAGAATGCCAGAAACAACTGCAGAAAACACATTATGGGTTTTTAATAGTTCATAAGCAATCAACACAACTAGCCCCCATCATTGTAATCTATTTTCTAGAAAGTGCCAAAGAGCATGTTCATACCTTTTCTATAAGAAGATAAAGCCCCATACAAAGGTTCACCACCATGTAAATTCATTAAGTTAATTGGTAAATATGAGGAGGAAAGGAAGAAAAGTCTTTTGATTAATCCCCTACACCTTTATGAAATGTGAGGTTTTTTTTTTAAATTCCAAAGTTCATCACTAACAAAACAAATACTTAAATATATGATCAAGAAAAAAGAATCATGTTAAAGGACCGTGCTACTGCAGATATGAATAACATGGATATAGGTTTTGAACAATGATACATGTTTAACCCAGTGGAACTGTTTGTTGGATTCAGGAGGGGGGAGGAAGAAGGAGGAGATCAAGATCATGAATCATGTAACTATGTAAAAATATTCTAAATTTGAAAAAGGGAAAAAAATTCTTTAATCACTTCAAAAAAAGAAAAAAGAATCCCTGCATCTCAAGAGTTAGAAGAGATTTCAGATGCATTACTAATACATACTTGAATAAGAATGCCTTCTCTGATATACCTTACAAGTAGTCTCATCTAGCCTTTGTTTGAAGACCTCACTTATAGGAGAGCCCACAGCTACCCAAGGCATCTCATTTCACCTTGGGGTAACACTAAGTTTTAGAACATTTTCTTTATATCCAGGCAAAACCTAGCTCTCTTCAACTTTACTTGGGATCACAAAGAGCAAGTCAAACCCCTCTTCTACATAATGGTTATTCAAGAGCAGGTAAACAGCTTTCATAATTTGTCCTAAATTTTCTCCTCTCCAAGCCAAACATCCTCAGTTCTTTCAACCAATATCTATGTGCTATGACCTTGAGACTTTGATCATTCTGATTTTTCTCTTTTGGATGGCAGATTAACAAGGTAATAACAAAAAAAAATTTTTTTGCTACCATATCCCTTTGACAACTTCTATTTATTGTGTCTTGTGACAACCTTGTTTTACGAAACCCTAAATTTACTCTTGACCCATGGGATCTTGCTTTCCTAGACTGACTCTTTGTTCCAGACTGAATAACAGAC
The DNA here is from genome assembly GCF_016433145.1 of Gracilinanus agilis. Classification (NCBI taxonomy): domain Eukaryota; kingdom Metazoa; phylum Chordata; class Mammalia; order Didelphimorphia; family Didelphidae; genus Gracilinanus; species Gracilinanus agilis. The sequence continues at coordinate 134,782,955 of NC_058133.1, forward strand.
CATCGAGGACCCATTTGAGCACCCTGAATAAGAATGGTAGAGGTAGTCAAATCTTAAGTAACTTTTTTATTTTCTTAGTTTCTCTTACTGTATTTAGGCCTCTTCCAGAAACTCTATCCTCAGGCTACAGTCTCTTTGGTTATACTCCATAAGGCATAAATATAACCCCAAATTCTTTAGTTCAATGGAAATTCTCATTCCTGGTATTTTTCCCAGTGATATTGTTCTCAGAGTCTCAGAGAGCTGGGTAGCTCTGTGTGGTGGCCATAAGAGCATCATCTCCCTTGTCCTGATAAAAGGTGTGTTCTTTTGTTAACTGCTTTGGTGGTTCTGTGTTTTTCCAAACTGACACTTGTTAATAATAGCTAACTTTTTTTTTCAGATAATTAAAATGTCTTTATTTAAATGACTTGCTATCTTTCTGTATCACAGGAGATGAAAAAGCGCAGGGTAGTAGAATTTTAATGACTTGATAGGCTATGAAAAAATATAAAGGGATTCCATATTTGTGCCTTATATACCTTTTAAAAACACATTTTATTTTTCCAAATATATGTAATAATAATTTTCAACATACGTTTTCTGAAATTATAAGATCCAAATTGTCTCCCTTCCCTCATCCTTCTTGGAGTTGATAAGCAATTTGATCTAGGTTATACATATATTATCATGTAAAACATACTTCCATATTGGTCATTGTTACAAGAGAATACTCCTATAAAACTAAACCCCACAAATAAAACTATAAATAAACTAATGTGACTACTAATATGCTTTGATCTGTATCTAACTCCAACAGTTCCTTCTCTCAAGATGGATGGCATTCTTTGTCTGAAGTCCTTTAGAATGCCAGATCATTGTATTGCTGAGGGTAGCTAAATCTTTCACAGTTGATCATCATACAATATTGCTGTTACTGTGTACAATGTTCTGACTCTGCTTATCTCTCTCTGCATCAATTCATGTAGATTTTTCCAGCTTTTTCTGAAATCATCCTCCTTATTATTTCCTATAACAATAGTATTCCATCACCAACATATGCCATAATTTGTTTAGCCATTCCTCAATTGATGAATATCCCTTCAATTTCCAATTCTTTCGTGCCTTACATACTTTAAGAATTTTATATTGCATGCTTAAATATATAAAAACGTTCCTAAACTAGACCAAACTAAATTTAAATTCTTATTTTCCTTTTTCTTCTTTTATCCTCTCCAAGACCATCCCTTTAATTACTCCTGTTCCTTTGTTGCTTTTCCTTTGCCTTGACTTTAGAGGTGCTTTCTGTAATTTTTACTTTGAACAGGCCCAAAGCCAATGGGCCTCCTCCTACATCTTTACTGATTTTCTTCTGATCCCTTATGACTAAATAGACAAGTGGATGATCTTGCAGATTTAGAGGACAATTTATTTTGGTTTCACCATGTTCTTATTCAGATCAGAAGGCTGCTCTATACATAGTTCTAGAAAAGGTGGACCTCAAGTATGATCAAAACCCTAGTAAAGAGGAATCATAAGCTGCTACTCAAGAATATTTTAGGGAAATTAAGTGCTTGATCAAAATTCTGCCCCTGAATGCAGCTTGACCTTGCTAGGCAGATTAGATATATTCCAGAATAGTTGTTTTAAATATACATATATAAATGGAATCACCTTTCTTTATTAATTCTCCATTATAGATTTATTCCTATAGGAAAATTATTTTCATTTAGGAACATAATCAAAATCATCCCTAGTCATAGTATTTGCTTCAAAGAACATTGTAGCTTGAATGAATAGGTGAAATACATTTAATTCCTTATATGTCTGCTTTATATTATTTTAAAATTTATAATTTATTTGTTTGTTACATTAAAATCCCCAAATTTCTCCCATCCTCTCTCCCCTCCCCACATCATTTATTATTTTTTTTTCCCTAAGATGATCAGGGAAAACAGAAAAGAACCTATATGTTCTAAAATATTTATAGCAGTTCCCTTTGTGGTGGCAAAGAATTGGAAATTGAGGGCATGCCCATCAATTGAGGAATGGCTGAACAAGTTGTGGCACATGATTGTGATGGAATACTACTGCACAGTAAAAAATGATGAGCAGGTTAATTTTAGCTAACATTTATATAGTACGTACTTTGTGTCCAGCACTGAGCTAAGCATCATATAAAGGTTATCTTATTTGATCTGCACAACAACCTTGGGAAGCAAGGGCTATTATTATCCTTATTTTATAGATGAGGAAATTGAGGCAAACAGAAGTTGAATGACTTGCCCAAGGTCACAAAGCAAGTAAATATCTGAGACTTGATTTGAGCTCAGGTCTTTCTGACTCCAAGCCAACCCTCTACCCACCTAGTTGCTTCAATTATTAATATTAATTTTTTTTACATATTTGTCATGGATATATATATGTATATATTGCTCTGACTCTGCTTTCTTTGTATTTCATTACTCCACATGTCTTCCCATATTTCTTTGTATTTTTAGTCTATTACAACAGCCTCCTGCTTGATTTTCCAACCTCTAGTCTTTCTGCCCTTCTGTCCATTTGACTCAGCTGTCAAAGTGATATTCCTAAGACATATATCTGAGCAAATCGCTTCTTTACTCAATAAGCTACAATAGCTCCTTGCTTCTACACTAAAATGCAAATTATTCTGTTTAGTATTTCAAGACTCTCACCAGCCAGTTCCCACACCTACCTTTTCAGGTTTGTTGCCAGTTGTTCACTTTTTATATGTTACATTCCTGCCAAAATGATCTACTTGTTCCCCGTACATTAACCTCCCATTTCCCATCTGTGAGCCTTGGCCCAGGCTGTTCCCCAAGCCTGAAATGCTCTCCTACCTAATCCTAGCCTCCTGGCCCCTCTGGCTTCCTACAGGGATCAGTTCAAGGACTAACCCCTGCCTATTTCTTATGCCCATAGTTGCTAGTGATTTTTTCAGTTATTCCCACATTACTTTGTATGTATTTGGTATTACTTTGTGCTTATATATCTTGATACATACAGTTTCTCCCCAATCAAGATGGCACTCTTTGAAGGCATGAATTGTATCACTTTTATCTTTATATCTTCAAAACCTAGCAGAGTGCTTTGAATATGGGAAGAATTTAATAAATGCTTGTTAATAAATTAAATCATATTTATCATTTTGTTAGAATTTGTAAAATAAACAAATATATTCTGGTATGTTCATTTGCCACAATTTATTCTTCCATTCTCCCAAACAAGAGTAATTTCCAAATTTTTACCATTACAAATAGTACAGTGAAGAATATTTTTGCACTTTTTCTCCCTGATGATAGTCTTCGAAATGAGATCAGTAGGTCAAAGGGTACAAAAAGTTTTGTAGTTCTTAGTGTGCCCTTCCACATTGCTGAGAGTGTTCCATAGTCCTATCAACACTGAATATGATCATATTTAAACTTACCTTACCAGCTTTTCAGATGACTGTTGATAATCTGTCCTTTTGAAAATTTCCAGTTCATCTCCTTTGACCACTTATATGTTAGGTGAATGAATCTTATTCTTAAGAATTTGTGTCAATTGCATATAGATTTTGGATATTCGATTTATTTTTTTATATTTTTATTTTTTTTAAACCCTTAACTTCTGTGTATTGGCTCCTTGGTGGAAGAGTGGTAAGGGTGGGCAATGGGGGTCAAGTGACTTGCCCAGGGTCACACAGCTGAGAAGTGTCTGAGGCCGGGTTTGAACCTAGGACCTCCCATCTCTAGGCCTGACTCTCAATCCACTGAGCTACCCAGCTGCCCCATTCGATTTTTATCATAAATATTTATGGGAAATATTTTCCCCAAAATCTATTTCTTCCCTTCTGGATATATTGTTTTTCATTGTGTAAAAACTCCTTATCTCTGTATACTCAGACCTAATCTCTTATTAACCATTCTCCTATTGAATAGATTAGACATTTCCTCTTTGTAACTGCATTGACTATATCATTCTATTTTCTTCTAATTATTTGTGATCTAAAAATATTCACAACAATTATAATTTATTGTAATCTATGGTGTGAGGTGTGACTCTAATCTCACTTTTTGCCACATTGCTATCCAATTTTCCCAACAATTCTCATTGAATTCTCTTCCCCTATGTTTTGTGATCCTGGACTTAGCAAACATTAGTTTGTTATATTTCATTAATTCTATTTCTTGATTACCTACTCTGTTCTATTGTTCTCCTTTTCTGTCTTTTAATCAAGACCAGATAAATGTTGCTTTTTACTGTAATTAAAAATCTCTAAGTGCAAACCCCCATTTCTCCTATTCTTTCCTATATTTTTATTTATTTTATCTCATATTTTGTCATCACTTTAATTCTACAAACTATCTTATTATTATTTTGATTAATATTACATTCAATGTGTAAATTAATTTAGGAGGTATTACCATCTACACAATATTGGCTCAACCTAACCAAATACATTTATTTTATGAACTGTTGGGCTTAATTATCAAAGCAAAAATCATGCCTAGATCCTACAACTAGTGTTAGGCTCAAAGAGAAGTAACAAATTTCAATATTTCAAGCATGAGAGCAATAAATAAAAGGTGTTTACTAATAAAAGTCCTAGCCTATTCTGGACAGTCCACTGTGGCTGCTTTTAAAACTTAGGAATTTTCAAAGAATAGAGAGATTGGCCCATAACACTCAAAAGAACAAACTTTTATTACATTTTAATACATTTTAACTAACACAAAGGAAGGTGTGGGGGATGTAAGAGAAGAGGGATTCTGGGAACAGGATATATCTAGACCTCAGTCACTGGAGAAAGAAGAATACAATCAGGATATTAGTCAGTGGAAAGTGGAAAGGGATTGTTAGGCTTCACATGGGATGATCATCAGGCCACAGTAAAAGGATAAGGGTCAATGGTCTCAGAAGAGCCTTGTTCCTTGGAACTGGCACATTCAGATCCATTCTCTTATCATACCTATTTCCACACAGGGATATCTGGGTTCAAACCTCATAATAAAGCAAGTTTGTGGTACAAATGAAGACCCAGAGTTTTATAGGGAAGGCTGTAATTGCTACCAGGTACATCTAATTAGCTTTTTATATCTAATGTCAATGAAGACACTAAGTTTTGGTTAATAAGACCCAGTTGAGTATGGGATGGGCCTGGAAATTTCTAGCATGTTAGATTCCAGAAATGGAAGATCCCAGAAAAGTGGAAAGGGTTGTAGAAAGCATGTCTAGAGCAGGGACAGTTTATTTAAAAAAAAAAAGAAAAAGGCTAGGTCCAGTAATCTAGAGAAGATTCTGTATCACACCTAGGTATACACTATATTCCCATGGGTAACAATGAGAATCTTTTGCAAAAACAGATTCAGACAAAGTAATCCATTTTAAAGTTAGCAGGGATGTTTGACAAAGGTAGAAGAGGGACACAATCTGCTGACAGCTTCTGTAGATAAACTATGGAACTGTGTCAATCCTGGGGAGTGGGAGCTGGCCTCTCGTGACAGTGGGGCTAAGCTTTATTTTTTTTACACTCACAGGTTCTTTGAAACATCTACCCCAGTAGCCCAAAGACAAATTTTCTTAGTGTTTAGGTTGTGGCTCATACTCCCCCGAAAAGGGGAACAAAAAAGTATTTGATGAACAATGTGAATCAAGTTACAGAAGAATATATATTCCTACTCATGAAGGAAATAAAAATAAAATATTTAAAGCATTCATTAATAGAACTTAACAGGATTCGGCAACGATTGATAAGTACTGTTATAAGATTTATACTTAAATCTTAATAGAACATAAAATAGTTTTTAGGACTGCTAACTAAGCATTTTACATTTTACCTTGGTTCTGCACTGTGCAAACAACTTCTGCTAGAAATCTTCTGGTTAAATGGCCAGACTTTGGCCAATTCTCTTCTTGGTAGCCATTCTTTCCAAAAATGCAGAAATGGTTTCGAGGACTACTCTCCTGCCACCATTCAGCTCCAACCCAGTGGAACACAAGACTTCCAGACTTTTTGAACTCAAAGGTCACCTCCAAGCCTGAACATCCATCTTGGGATTAGTAACTAAAGCTCAGGCTCCCTTACATAGGTCATAGTTTGTTTGTTTTTTAATATCATATAATTTTAATGGCCAGACATTCCTAGAGAAGTGAAAAAAATGAACTTCCTTCTCTTCTTTACAGAAGTAGAAGAAGATTATGGGTATCAAATCTGTCATACATAATTTTTAAAATTCAATTTTATTTTATTTTCAGTTTGGAATTTTCTCTTCCCCTTCCTTCCCCCCACATTAAGGCAAAAACATGGCAAAATCCATTACAAATTGATAGGCCTGCAAACAAATTCCCACATTAGGAGATGGGAATAGAAATGTATAGGTGTATGTGCACACATGTATGTATGTAATACATACATGCGTGCATTTGTATGTATAAATTTATTATGTGGCAGGCACAGTTTTAGTGCTTTACAAATCTTAAACACCCTGGATAGTAGATTCTATTATCCTCACTTTGAGGTCCAGGAACCTGAGGCAAACAAAAAGTGACTTGCCCCAGGGGCAGGCACAAGTTTATAAGTATCTTGAGGCTGGATTTGCACTCAGGTCATCCTGACTCTAGGTCCAGCACTGTTCCACCTAGCTGCATGAGCTATGAAGGGCGTACACATGTACTCTTTGCCATATGGAAGCCAGAGTGAGGGTTAGGTCAAGTTACTTCTTTCCCCAACCTCCTCTCAAGAAGCAGCTTGAAACAATCCAGACCCATTTCACAGCTGGACAGGAAGAAAGAGCCTTGGGGGTAGATTGCTTCTTTTTCTATTTCCACTGAATCATCAAGTCTTCTGACTCATTCTCTCAAAGTGTAAGCCCTTAAGCCCTAAGTTACTGGTGACTGGAAGCAGTCCCCAACACTCCTATGTGACTGACCTAAACCAGGAATGACAACTCTAAACACCCATCATGGGATCTCTAGGCAGACAGATGTGTACTGGAGCCAGGTCTACCTGGCTTTCAAGAGTCATATGTTAAACTTTCAGTATAAACTCTTATACTTTTAGAAATTGGCAAATATAATAAAGCATGGCTTAACTTATTGTTTTGTTGATTGTCTGGACCTAAGAAAATGATGGAGAAAATATCATAAATGCAGCTTCCATGTCAAAACATATCATGTTCACTTTTTTTGGAGAGCTAGTGTTTAAACATTTACTAGTACACCCCTGTTACAGACCAATTCATGCAATCTTATAATAATACTGCAGGAAAGGAATTTCCCTCCCCATTATGTTGCTTTGTTTGACGTCATCAATCAGTGACCTGGAGTTCTTTTACTATTGAGATGGGCAGGTATAGAGAAACCCTCAGAAAAAGGAAGTTGAAACCAACAAGATGGGAAACTGGTCTCACAGGCAAATTAAGGAACTATGATTGGTTCCTGAGATGTGATGTGGGAGAGTTAGTGGGTGGAGAAAATTGCTTATAAGGCTAGTCCAAGGCACTGCTCTCTCTCTTGCCCACATTGTTATAAGGAAGAAGATTTGAGCATATGAGATGGGTCTGCAGGGAGATGCAGATGCAGGGAAAAGATTCTAGAATGGAGCACTCTTTTGACTGGAGCTTGGAACCTGAAAGAGCCCCTGTTGGTGGTGAGCTTCAATACATCAAATGGCAAATAGGGTAGTAAAGCTAAGCTACTCTTTACATTTTTCCTTCATTTCCCTCTCTTTAATATCACTAACTTTGATATAATAAAGCTACTAACACTACTAGCAGCCTCATAATTTAATTTTAACTTTTACAATACATTAAAAACAGAATTTAAACAGATGAAAACATATGATTTATCACTTGTTTATTTGGGTATCTGATTTGGGGTTTTGGTTTTATAAGATTACTCTATTACAAAAATGAATAATATGGAAATGGGTTTTGAGTGATAATCCATGTATAACTTGGGGGAATTGCTTATTAACTCTGGGAGGGAGGTGGGAAAGGGGAGGAAGACAACAAGAATCATGTAACTTTGGAAAACTTATGTGGAATAAAATAAAGAAAAAATAAAGAAAAAAATCAGAATTTAAGAAGTACAGGAAAATATGTGATCAGTAGTCAAGACAAAGGGTAATAGAGTTTGAGTGTCATAAAGAGTTCAGAAAATTTATTGCACTCAGTATTCTGTGGGTGCATGCATGTTTCCATGTCTGGCAAAGTGAGGCTATCTGTACCTACCTTTATAAAAGCCTACCCTAAATGAGTTGCTACCCTAGCTGCAGTACACTAACTTTAGGGAAATGGACATCTACCTAAGCAACAGTCAGTAGACATTCATGCAGACTGGAAAATGGAGTTCTCCCTATTGAGACAATAATTACCTTACTCAATAGGTATGTGAATTAAAAAAGGATCTCTATTTCACCTCTGACTTCTATAGGAATTTTTTAAAAACCCTTACCTTCTTTCTTAGAACCAACTCTAAGACAGAAGGGCAAGGGCTAAGAAATTAGAGTTAAGTGACTTGCCCAGAATCACACAGCTAGAAAGCCTCTGAGGCTAGATACAAACCCAGGACCTCTTGACTCCAGTCCTGCTGCTCTATCCACTGTGATATCTAGTTGTCTCCCTCCACAGGATTTTAATTCGTAAATCTTGATTATCATTCTTCTGAACCTTTTGAAGCCTGTTCTCCTAGACTCTAAAGTGTCAGGCTATATGCCTGGCTCCCTCTTTAAGAGAGAATAGTTGCTTCTATCCAAAGTTTCCATCATTTCTACCTCAGGACCAATTCCTTGCTGTTAATGAGAATCAGATGTTGGATAGAATTCTCTCAACTTTGTTCTTCTGTGTCTTGGGAATTTGGGCATGCTCCTGGGGCTATTGCAGTGGTTGGGGATATAGCCAATTTTTAGGTCTTGTTCTTGGTGGTTTGAATTATAAAAGGACTGGTCTGCAGGGCAAAGAAGGTTGTCTGACATATTCCTCTCCCAACCTACCACTCTCCTCCCCACCCCACCCCACCCCAATCTCAAAATACCTTCAGAGCATTTCCTTCAGTTCTGGACTTTTGATTGGTAGTTATGTTTTAAATACTTTATATTTCTTATTGTTTATTTACTTATTATATTATTATATAAGAATATTTGTTATATTCTTATTTATTATTGTTGTTGTCTGACCTACCTCTGAGCTCTCCCCAGGCCTATTTCAGGCACCTTTATGGATGTCGGAACAAATTGTTCTCATATACTCATTCTGCCTACGGAAGTCTTCATAAGCTTGGGTTAGATAGCTCTCTAACTCACTGAAGGGCATGAGGCCCTATAGTGATCCTTAACCTAGTTTAGCCTGCCTGTCGAGATGATTCTGCCAGTGGCTATTGCCCATGCTACAGATTCTTGGAGCCACAGGAAAGAGTGGGTGAGAAGTAGACAGACACCAAAGGTGAGTGACCAGCCCTGAAAAGGGCTCAGCAAGCCTTCCTGCCAGAGGTGCCAGTCCTTCCTGAATACCCTATATACCCTTATTTCTTATACTGTCTTTGGGAACTATAATTATAAAAAATTTAAAAAATTATCAATTATTCAATTGGATTTTTATGATTCTCCAAAGTGTAGATTGCACTTTATTTATTTATTTTCAATTTTAATTATTTATTTTTTGGGGCCTAACTTTTTGTCTTAGTAACATCTCTAAGACCTAAAGGCAAAGGTTTAGTCAATTAGGGTTAAGTGACTTGCTTGGGGTCACATAGCTAGAAAGTGTCTGAGGTCAAATTTGAACCCAGGTCCTCCCAACTCCAGGCTTGGTGTTCTATCCATTGTGCTGTCTAGCTGCCCCCTAGATTGCACTTTAAACAAAAATTTTAAAACTTCCAGAACCTAAAAGACTAAGTAAAATTTAAGTTTAGCCCACTTTTGAAGGATGAAATTATCATTATGGCAAATCAAGAAGTTCATAGGACAATAGATCTAGAATGAAAAGGGACTTCAGAAGCCCTTTTTAGTCCAATCATCTCTTTTTTCAAATTAAGAAACTGAGTCCCAGCTAAGTCAAGAGATTTGTTCTAGGTCACGAGGGTTATTCATCCTTCCTTGGAATGAGGACCGATGACATCATCGGGTGATGTCTTGACTTTCAAGAGAGTTGGATTTAATTGAGGCAGGGTTTCACAAAGTCCTCAGCCTCACTCTCTTCCAGGGTCGTTGAAGTCCAGTGGCAAGACCAAAGTCAACAGAATGAGATAAAATCTCAGGCGGTATCCTGGGGTGTAGTGGATGACCTTGGCAAGCATTAGAGGTAGGAATTTTAACCCAGGTCTTGACTCCAGAGCTCACTGGTAGCATCTCTGTTTTTAGCATAAATAGAACTTTAGCAGATGTTTGGATAATTGAAATTCCTGACCCCGCCCCCTCCTCAACTAAATCATTCCTTTGTGCCAAGCTTATGAGCTATTTTATCTCCTCTGTCTATTCGGGTCAGTTGATATAGATCAACATAGTGGAAAGGACAGAGCCTGTAGGACTGAGATTCTCTCACCCAAACCCTTTGGGGTAGGGGTTCTTAATGTACTTTTGGGTCTTATCAATCACCTTGGCAGATTAGTAAAATCTATGACTCCCTTCTCAGAATGTTTTTAAATGCATAAAATAAAAATACATAGGATTAAAAAGGAAACCAATAGCAGTAAAAAATATCAATTTTTAAAAATGTTTATCAACCCCAAGTTTAGAAGCCCTGGCTAAGGGTGCAGTGGAAAGAACTCTGGGCCTGAAGTCAGCAAGACCTGAGTTCAAATCTACCCATAGATACTTGTTAGGTGTGTGAGCCAGGAGAGTGACTTAACCCCTCTCCTCCATAGTTTCTTCATCTGTAAAATAGGGACAATTATAATACTTATCTCAGGGTTGTTGTGAGGATCAAATGAGAGAATATTTTTAAAGTACTTAGCACAGTGCCCAACACATAGTGGGGAAAAGTGTTAGTTATTAATTTTTAAATGTTAGTTATTTATTACTAGGGTCAAATTTCAAAGCAAAATGAGGACTGACCAGTTCTGTACTTGCCCTAGACCTATCCTACTCTCTCCAGTACCCTTCCCTCTGAAATCTGCTCTTTCTAAACTCCACTGATCATTTCCTATCATGCTCAATGAATTTCTTTTTGGCCAAACTAACTGACCCACTCTATTTATTGTTCTTTTTCTCAGTGCACCAATTTGGTTATTTTGACCACAAATGCTAGTTCCAAGTTCATGCTCCTTCTTTCACTATATCTGGCTGCAGAGTCATGACTTCCAGAGAAAGTCAGGAACAGGGCCAGGAACAAGAATGGAAAGAGGCTGGCTTGGGTCCTTCCAAAAAAAAAATAGAAGCTCCAGGAGGAACTTAACAGTGGGAGAAAGCGGATGGACCTTGGGGAGGAATGTTCCATGGGGATTGGGCTATGCTGGTGGTAGTTTCTTCCAGAGCCAGGAGACCCCTCGTGCTGAGGAAAATTCCAGGATGAGCCATCATGGAGGGGGAGCATGATTTTCAAGAAAAGGAACCCTGTGTGACTCCATAGATATGACACATATATGTAGGTACTACTCTCAGGGAATTAGCTCACATATATCTTCTTTCTCAATTAGCCCCTTGTCAATTCAATTCAATTCCACAAACATTTTTTACCCTGGGGCAACTAGGAAGCACAATTGATAGAGTACCAGACTTGGAGTCCAGATGACCTGGTTTCAAATGTGACCTCAGACACTTCCTGGCTGTGTGACCCTAGACAAGTCATCTAACCCTAATGGCCTAATTCTTACTGCTCTGCTATCTTAGAACTGATACTTAGTATCAATTCTGAAAAAGAAGGTAAGAATTTAAAACAAACAAACAACAAAAAAAAAAACAATTCTTGTGGATTTTTGTCCTGGAATAACCCTTTAAGAAAAAGCCACAGCAACCATCTAAATATTTTAAGTTTCACTAAGAATTGTAGTTGTGAGTTTTTTAAGGAGCAGGAGTCTTTTCAACCTTTTCTCTACTTTTCTCTGCTTTTTACTTGTCCCTCACTATTATCCCTCCCAAACAATAAGGTTAGACTTGAAGAAAAAATAGATCACCAAAGGGAAACATGAAGGAGATGTGTGGCAGGGAGTGGGAGCTGTTACCTGAATTATGTTGGTGTGAATTGTTTATAGGTTGTTGGTGGTGGTGGTTATTTCAATCGTATTTGATTCTTTGGGACCCCATTTGGGATTTTCTTGGAAAAGAACTACAGTGGTTTGCAACTTCCTTCTCCAACTCATTTTGCAGATGAGGAAACTAAGATAGTTAAGTGACTTGCCTAGGGTCGCACAGCTAGTAAGTGTCTGAGGCCGGATTTGAATTTGGGAAGATGAGTCTTCCTGACTCCAGTTCTGGTGTCCTATCCACTATGTCTCCTAGCTGCCTCACTTTATGGGTAGATTGTGTGAATAAGTCTCAAGGCTTTTTAGCACTAGCTATTGATGTTATTTCCTTCATCCTGCTCCTATTGAATTCTTGAGTCACTGGTCCACAGTAGCTCAGGGCTCTGAATTTATTTGTTCAGACATATTTGATGTTATTAGTAGGAAATGTTGAATGAGTGTATAAAGACTGTGAGAATTGTAGTACAGATTGTTATTAGGTAGCAGCAAGTGAGTAGAAAATCTAAGTAAGTATCTTCTTGTTCAAGAAAAGTTTTATCTCAGTTTTAAGGCTCCCTTTTTTCCTGGCACATTGTGAATGTTTCTCTCATTCATACAGTTCCATATTGTTCCACCTTCAGGTTCTGTATGATTCCTGCATTCTGACTTTTGGGGCGTCTCTGACATTCTGCCTCATATATGATTACTGTTTTTTTCATCCTCTGAGTCTCCAGACTATTTATAGAATCAAAAGATCTAGAAAACACATTAGAAGGTATTTGGTTTAACCCCCTAACTTCAGAGATGAGGAAAGAGGCCCAGAAAATGTAAATGACTTGCTCTACATCAGACAGGAAGTATTGGAGGTGGGGTTTTGAATGTAGGTCCTCTGACTTTAAAAACAGGGCATTTTTCCCTATATAGCTTATTCCTATACTTTGCCTCCAGTTGCTGTTCTGGCTCTCCCCATCTTGGCTTCTGGTCCTATGTAACAGATTAACCATTGCCTCCCACAATCCCCCAAGTTCCCAGTGGCTCAGCCTGATGCAAAGATCTTCAGGATTATTGGGGATGGATAATAATTGTCTTGTTTTCAGACACCGGGAAGCCCCAGAATGTAGCCTCTGATAACCTGCAAACTTTTCCTTTCCCTTTTCCCATGACATTTCTCATGGTGTGCCAGAAAGCTAATGTTTCTTCTTTCTCAGCTGATGTCCTTCAGTTCCTTCATGGTGGTTTTCCTAGCCTATCCCTAATGTGTTGTGTTTTTTCTTTTTTTAATCTCCATGGAATAACCATTCTCTGATCTACAGTCAACCGTGACAGAATTGGCCTGGAACCATGACATTTAAAGAAATTATGGAATCATAGAATTGTTTATCTGGAAATGGCCTTAGACTATCTAGTCTGTGGTTCCCAAAACTATTTGTAAAGAGAAACTTCTTTTCATTTTTCTGAAGCCTTAGGAATTTGGGAGAGAGAAGTGTAAAGAGGAGAGGCTAGAAAAGGATGGTTGTAAAGAAGGTCCTGAGAAACAGAGAGGAGAGAGCCTCATGGCTGGATCTGCTTTTCTTTCTCCGGGGAGCCCCAGCAAACTGCAGAGAATGAACACGTTATCACAGTCGAGGAGGCAGAACAGTTGGGCTGTGGGAGCAGGAAGCCAGGAGTTGCTGCCAATAGCCCTAACAAGGACATTGACATCAACATCAACACGCTTTGAAACAGGTCTCATGAGAACATCAAAGTTGGATGACTTAAGCTGAGAAGAATATGACTAAAGGAAAAGTAATTTTTCCCAGAGCTTCAAAAATCTCCTGGAATTCATAGTTATTTTAAAAATACAATTTCATTTTAATTGTAAGAAGCTAGAAATGACTTCAGCCAGTGCATTTCCCCCAATCACTTTGTTTCTATAATATATATCCTTACACTTTCATAAATATGTCAATGCAGTCTCTATGGGCTCAATATGCACATATGTATAAATATATATATACATGATCTATCACACAAACATGAATATATACCATACATGTACACACACACATCTACATCTACATCTTCATCTATATCTACACCTATACATACAGACCCAAATACACATCCACATCCATACATCCACATGTTTTTTTTCTTAAGCGAGTTCCCAAGGAGTAGGACCTGTTTCATTTCTTTCTTTGTATATGCAGAATTATATAGTGGGCACTTAATGAATGCTTATTGACTGATTAACTAATGGATCAGGCTCTTTCCTACTCACAAACTGGCCCTAGGCAATAATTAAAAGCAGAAAGACTCAGAACCTTTGGACTGGTATTCCCCAAACTAGTGCCTGTACTGTGGTTCTGGAGATAATCATATTGATAAGAGGTGCGGCCAGGTAAGACCTCTTCACAGCAGAACAACACAGGAGTTCAGGTTCCCTGGTGCTTTTCCTTTTGCATTTTTGTTCCTCTGCTTTTTGTTTATCTTCAGTAAAGTCTTGTGTGCCAGGATGTACTCAAAGCTATCTGAAATCTTGAGCACAAAAATACTACAGAATTTAGGGGATGACTCTGTCACAAGGTCAGCGACAGCCGTGTCCTTGACAATACTCTTGTAAAGGAAGTTATGTGCTTCCTTATTTGCTGAGGAAAGCTTTTTAAAAGTATTATTATTATTATTATTATTATTAAAATAACCCTTGCCTTCTCTCTTAGAATCAGTACTAAGTATTGATTCCAAGGCAGAAGAGCCATAAGGGCTAGACAACTGAGGTTAAGTGACTTCTCAAGGTCATGTAGCTAAGAAATGATTGAGTTCAGATTTGAACCCAGGACCTGCCATCTCCAGGCCCAGCTCTCTATCCGCTGAGCCACCCAGTCTCCCCTCAGGCAAGCTTTTATCAGAAATCATATGACCCTGGCAGTCAAGACCCCTACAAAGAGGGTCTTAGAAATGATAACAACCCCTTAAAAAATCTTCTAGGTAAAGCTTTCAGACCTATCAAGAGGAATGCTGATCTAATTAAGGACTCTTAATCTAAACCAGTTCCTTTATTTGACAGATGAAAAAACTGAAGTCCAAAGAGTTTAACCAAAATTCTATAGTGGCAGAGATAGGACTCTTCCCTTCTAGTCAGTGATACCACACCACTTCTATAATAGATTGTAAGCTCAGGGCAGCTAGTCATTCAATGGATAGAGTGCCAGGGCTTGAGTTGGGAGGACCTGGGTTCAAATATGGCCTTGGACACTTCCTAGCTATGTGACCCTGGGCAAGTAACTTAACCCCATTTGCCTAGCTCTTACTCTTCTGTCTTGGAGTTGTTACT
Organism: Gracilinanus agilis; assembly: GCF_016433145.1. Lineage (NCBI taxonomy): Eukaryota > Metazoa > Chordata > Mammalia > Didelphimorphia > Didelphidae > Gracilinanus > Gracilinanus agilis. Next base: position 134,798,403 of record NC_058133.1, read on the forward strand.
AAAAAAGTAAGGATTTAAAAAAATAAAAAAAGGAATAAATCGTGAATTCCTTGAGGGTAGGGGTTGTCTTTTGCTTCTTTTTGTATCTCTAGCTCATAGCACAGTTCATAGCATAGAGCAGGGGCTTAATAAACGTTTTTTGATTGATTGATTTGTCTAAAACTAATTTGACAGCACTCCTGTAGTAGGACTGGTATTTCTGGATCTCTGCCATACAGCTTGGCTATATAAATAAGCCATGGTGAATTGCTTAATCAAATTTTGTAATTCAGCCATGTTCATATAGAAACAGTTTCTGTATCTGTTATTCTTTAGCCACCTGTTCATTCTCATGGCACTGCTTTCCTTGCAAACCCTCCTTTTCCAAGGTCCTTTCATTCTCAGATCTACATTTTCCTTCTTTAATTATTTTCTGATTTCTTCCTTTTTTTAAAACATGCCCAGTTTTCCCCTAAAAACCTCACTGTGACTCTCAAACCCTACTTACCCCCTTGCTCCTAGAATTTCAAAATTACAAGAAACAGAGAAGAATGATTAAAATAGCAACCTTTAATATGCTAATAATGAGTCTGCCCACTTTTATCACTTTGTCAGTTGTCAAGCCAAGCCTCTGCTTTTCTGACCCCTGGTCTGGCTTGAGCCCTGTCTCCTTCCCCACTTCTTCTTCTTAGATATTTTCTCTTATTCCTCTTGATAACCTTGTGAAGTAGGTGGGGAAGGGTAGGTGAAGGTGGTATTATTATCCCAATTTTATAGATAAGGAAAATGAAGCTGAAGGATGCTAAGTGATTTTCCCAACAAACAGAGCCAGGGCCTTGAACTCTAGTTTTCTAACTCTATTTCTAGGCCTTTTTCTACCAAACAGCCTATCCTATTTGCCAAGGTAAACAGGGCAAAAGTACTCAAGAGCACATCTTGGAATGGATATCCAGGGACAAAAATATAGTGAGCCATGGGGTCAGGATCTATGAGTCTGGGAAACACTGGTCTAGAAAATGAGATCTGTGAGTTCAAATGAAAAGACCCCTGGTAGGGAAAGGCAGAAAATGTTTGTAAGAGGACATAGCCTCTTATATCATTCCACTTCTCTTGTCAGCACCTTATTGAAAAGAAATGAGAAAACTGCCTTATTGGGCTTCATTCCTGGGCTGTTTAGAACCAAGTCATCAGTCACCTCACATTCTTTCAGTGCTCCATGTTTCTTTGCTTTCTCTCTTTTCTTTCTTCTGCAAACACAAATCAGTTACTCAACAGGGGTCATGGCTGAAAATAAACTCCTTGCTTCAGAGAACTAATTTGTGACCTATGACGCCATTGACTGTATTTTTGGGTCTTCAGGGTCAACACAAACACATGCACAAAATAAATAAAACCTCAAGCGTATAAACCACAGGCAAAAGTTTGAAGTATTGCAGTGACTTTGGTTCCCTGGATTTTGTTCCCTGGAGAGCTAGAGAAAGAAAAAAAAATTACTTCTGCACTAACAGATCACCTTTCATTTAAGGATCTTAACTAGCTTTTTAGTCATATAGTAGAAGCCACAAACTTTCCTAGGAGATAGGAGTCAGAACCCTTGTTTTTTAAAGATGAAAATGAAGTGAAGATAAATGTTGGAGTAGTCTAAGTGACCTATAGGTCTTTATATTTAACAGAATGAAGCCTGAAGACCTCAGGTTAAAAGGGTGACATGAAAGCGAGTCCACTCTCCCACAAACTTTCCAGCAAAGTTCTAAAAAACAAACAAACAAAACTTACCAGAAGGAGTGATGATAAAGAAAACTAAGGAGAAACAGCTGTAAGGTCTCTCTATCTAGTCTAGGACTACACAAGAAAAATGCCTGAAGTCTGTAGATGAACTAAGTAAAGATATGCCAGAAGAGGCAGCAGTTGAAGGGCCAGGTAGCTCACTCGAGAGATAAAGCATAGTCTGTTGGAGGCCTCTACCGAAGACACAGCAGGAGTGAAGACACCTGGGCAGCACAAAACCTGGGAGCCTTCAAGAGGTTTGCTATCAGTGCAACTGATGATACTAGATTGTCGTCTGATCAGCGCCACAGCGAGTAGCAGAGAAAATTCTCACCTGGGGACAGGGCAAGGAGAATTGAAAAAGACAAGGCTGAGATCAAAACCCAAGTACAGCCACTAAGAGACTGAGCTAGAGAAACCAGGAATTCCTGAAGAGCGCAGGGCTTTCTTCTAGCCACCAGTTCCAGAAAGGCAGAGGTAGTAGCATCCAGATTATATAGGGTGCAGAACCAAGCAGGGACTGACCACTCCATTGAAGAGTACAGGAGAGAATAGAGTCTAGAGCAAGAATCAAGTCTCAATCCAGAAATTCAGGCTGGAGATAGGGTTATAGAGAAGAAGAAAATGCTGAACATAATAAAACAATATAATATTTGTTGAGAGAAGCCCATGAGAGAGAAAAACCAGAAGAAAATTCAACAAGTCCAAGTGGAGCTTTAGAAAAAAGAATGGTTTGGTCACAAAGATAATAAGGATAGCTAGATAAAATGAAGCAGTGGATTAAAAAAAATGAAATAGGAATTAAAAGAAGAGCTCTGGAGGAAAAATCTGAAGGAGAATAAACAGATTAGGACAGAAGGTGGAAAACATTATCTAAACAGAAGACTGTTGGAAAATAGAATGAAGTCATCAAAATTCAGTAACTCTGTAAGACAACAAGAAATACTAGAACAAAGTCAAGACAGAAAATACAAGCAAATGTAAACAAAGTATCTATTATCAAAAACAGCCAACTTGGAAAAAGATTGAAGAAAGATAGTTAAATTTATCAGACTTCCTGAAAACAATAGCTAAACAGAAATCTTAGATATTATATTTCAAGAAGTCACATACAAAAAATACTGACTAGGATTTATTAGGGCACAGTGAAAATAAAAAGAAAGTACTAATGTCCTCCTCTGAGAAACCCCAAACTGAAAATGGACAGTAATATCATAGCCCAAATCCAAGTAACCTAGCTCTCAGCCAAGCTGGGGGAGGAAGAGAGTTGCTTGAAAGTCCAGCTTTGCATACTGATTCCTATCTTATCCCTGCCAGATATTTTGGCAGTCATGGGATGCTGAGGGATAGATTTTCTGAGGAAATGAATTCAGTGGTCTTGGCCGACAGTACAATAATGGGAAACTAACAATACCAGAACAACACACTCCTCCAACCATCCCTTACATATTGGGTAGGCTAGGAGGTTTTGGTTAACCAAAGATAGAATTCCAGGACTCAAATTACAGAAGCAGTGAGGGTCAGGGGAATTTCTGTTGGCTAGATGAGAAATTTTCTATGACCAGCTCTGCTTTGATTTGTATTGAAAAATTTCACTTGAAACATGAGTAACTTGCTTTCTCTACTTGTGCTAATAAGGAACTCAGGATTTCACAAGGAAAATGTTAGGTTACAAAGATCTTTTCTAGCCATTGGAACTTGGATATGCTCTCCAGAATATATTTTCTGAGTATCATCCTTAGTACAGAGAGAAAATGAATTTTGTTATCATGTCTAATTCTCAAACCTACTTTTCCATCTCTAAACTCTCTACCAACTACCAGCCTCACATTTCCAACTGCCTAATTAGACATCTTGAAATGGATGTCCTATAGATATCTTAAACTCATTATGTCCAAAGCCAAACTCATTCTCTTTTCCCCCAAAATCTCCTCTCTTTCAAATTTCTCTATTATTGTTGAGAGTACCATCAGCCTCCCAGTCCTTTAGGTTCTCAACCTGGGCTCCTCACTTTTTCTTACCTACCATATCCACTCTATTGTGAAGGCTTATTGATTTCACTTTTTTAATATATATATTTTTAATATGTCCTATCCTCTCCCCTGATTCTGCCACTACTCTCATATGAGCTATCATCTCCTCACACCTAGTCTATTGTAATAGCCTACTGGTTGGTTTGCCTGCCACAAGTCTGTCCCCACTCTAATTCATCTTCCATTCAGCTGTCAAAGTGATTTTCCTACAGGGCAGTTCTGACTATATCAACCTCCTATTGGAAAAACTCCAATCATGACCTCTAGAATTGAATATAAACATTTTTTTTAAATTAAATTTTAAAAGACATTCAAAGTCCCTTATAACCTAGCCTCTACCTTTTTAGTCTGCTTAGACCTTACTACCATTCTCCCCCATATACTCTTCTATCCAGTAACACTGGTTTCCTTCATGTTCCTGGAACAAAGCTTTCTATTTCCTGACTCCAGGCTATAACTCATGGCCAGTTTTCACTGACTGTCTCCCATACCTGGTATGTTCTCCTTCTAGACTTCCTTCATGTTCTAAGTAAAATCTTACCTTCCCTAGAAAGTCTTTTCTAATCTTTCTGAATCCTAATGTCTTCCCTCTGTTGATTATTATATTTTCTATTTTTCCTTTGCATGACTTGTTTGCACATATTTGTTTGTATATTGTTTCCTTCATTAGATTGTGACCTCCTCAAGAGCAAGAACTGCCTTTTGCCTTTCTTTGTACCCCCAGAGCTTAGCATGACAATGCCTGGCACATAGAAGGTACTTAATAAATGTTTATTGACTGACTTTTCTCTGTAAATTCCCTATGTTTGGTAAAGGGAAAAGAAAAGCACAGGAGATTCCAACAACTTACATTTAAAGAGATATATTTAGGACTGTTCTGGTAAATATTTAACAATTGGCTCTCCAGAGGAAATAAAAGTATATACAACACACTTTTAAGATGAATCTACAGTATTACCATTTTCTCTGTCACTTTCTTAAATCTAGACAATAAATAAAACAATAAATCAAGCCCTGATTTGTAAATTTACAGATTTCTAAGATGTAAATACTACCCCTCTGAAAATCTGACAATTGGCCAAGGCCAGTCTGAAGTGACTCCAGGATACTATTGGATATTTATTTATCATTCATTTTTTATTCAACATATATATGGGCCTTATATTGTTAGCTACTCCTTGTACAATGTACGCCTTTTACAATGCCTGGCACACAGTAGGTGCTTAATAAATGTATAACTAGATTTTAAGATCCTTGAAGTACTAGATTGCATCTTTTATTTATCTCCCCTAGACCAAGCTGTATGAAGTATAGAATAATGTGCTAATAGAAGTAAACCAATGAATGAAAGAAAAATTAGCCTCATAAAAGGCAGTTTAGCTTTGTCTCTACTACTAATTAGCTTGTGATCGTAGGCAACATATTTCAGTTCTCTGTTCCTCGTTTCCCCCATCTAGGGGGACAAAGGAACTGGTTCCTAGGGTTCCTTTTGGCTCTAAACAAGTCTGTGATTCTAAGAATTGAGTGTAGCCTTGTCATTGAATCCTCAACAAATGTTTCCTGAGTGCCAAACATAGCTCTGACACCCAGTGAAAGAGCTGCCTGGGCCAAATTTCTGGAGTTCCATGACATTGCTCCACCCCTCTGAAGTCTTCCTAGACTGAGGAAGGGGCAAGCCCACAGGCTCAGTATTGCTCTTCCTTTCCCATCTCCTTTTAAAGGTATATGGCCATACCCACCCCACTAACAGCATTCACTAGCTACCTGAAGACAGAGACACTAGGTGATGTCACAGGGAACAGTGAGCTCCATGGGGGCCAGATGATCGCTAAGCATTCCACCGGAGAGAGAAGTTTACAGAGGAGATTTGTGATTTTCTGATGGGCTTAATTATAATAATAAAAATAATATATGGCATTTACCTGGGGCTTTCAAGTCTATGAAGACTTTTCAAGTCTATACTGTCTCATTTGAGCCTCCCAAGAACTCCATGAAGTATACGCTATCAATAGTATTATCCTTGTTTTCCTGATAGAGAAACTAAGCCTCAGAGAGATAAAGCAGTTTTGTCCAGGGGCACATAGCTAGCAAGTCACAGAGGTGGGATTCGAACCAGCTCTTTCTGACATAAAGTCTAACACTCTCCCCATTGTGCTATGCCACTCAATAGAAAATGTATTAATAGCATCAGTGGGAGGCAGCATTGGTTAGAGGAGACTTTACTCAATGTATAATTGCATAAGGACAACATAGTTTGGTTCTTCCACATCCAAGAGGAGAATCAATCAATTAAATAAGCATTTATTATACATCTATTATGTTCTAATCAATTTATAAACATTAACCAAGTCCATACTATGTACCAGATACTATACTTGGTTTGGGGGATACAAAAACAAAAAATAAAATAATCCCAGCTCTCAAGGAATCTTTAGTCCAGGAGATGTGCACATACACTTCTAATTTATATGTATATATGCATATACCCATACACATATACATATTTCTAAATATACACATTCTGAAAACAACACAAGGTGATTTGAGAGGAAGGAATCAGAAGGTGGGAAATCCGGAAGGACCTCATATAAAAGTTTGCACTTGAGCTAATGGAGAAATGGAGGTGAGGAGGGAATACATTCCAGGCCTAAAGGACATCCAGAACTAGATCCACTGGGTCACTTTGAGCAAGTGACTTAGCCATTCTGTATCTCAATCCCTCCCAAAGTAGAAAGAAGAAGATCATACTTGACATCTTGTATATGACTGATGCAATGGTCAGTGTGTTAGGAAGTTGGCAGCATGCCTCAGGACCCTTAATTAAAAGGTCCCAGATGATACTGAATTCTATGACATTATTCTTTCAGGCTTTGTTATGATGTTCATTTAAAGCAAAGCTATATAAAAATCCAAGGGTCTCCTTAAAAAGTGGAATTAAAAAGTCAGAAAATCTGGATGTTATTTCTGGGTATATATAGGGCATGCCATTCGACCTCAGGCAAGTCATTAAACCACTGGTTTTTAACGTTTACCTAGATACAGAATGGGGACAATAATATTCTAGCAGTAATCACCAATTGGCTAATAACTAAAATCCCTTAAGAAATGAAGACTTCCGAATAGAGCATTATTCCCTGGGAGTTTAATATATGATGCTGTGTCAGGCAGTTCTGTACTATTATTAGTACCACACAAGCAATGTTCTTCAATATTTCCAGTTTTTGCCTGCATTATCTCCATCCTAGGGGAACAGAGAAGATTATGAGATAGCAGAGTGTGCCAGCAGGTCTGTCCCATTTCCCCTGAGCTATGACTTTCAAGTCTCATCTCTTTACTTTGTACCTTCAAATACAGAAAAATAACCATTTCCCTGATTTCAATCAAATCCCTGGCAAGGCAATAAAGAAGACTCAGTTTAATCCTGGTCTATTGATGGGGTAGGAATGAGGGTAAGCACTTAAGAAAGGGCTGGGGAAGAGGGAAGCAGCTGTGGCAGGGAATTTCCCCCACTCCCACTTCCCTCACCCACTGCCTTCCCTATAAGTCAAGGAGAGGGTGCAGGAAAAAGAAAGGGCAGGAACAGACCCAAGCAGCTGTTTTCTCCCTGTTCCCAAATGTCTTTCAATGAATCAGGAGAGGACCTTCCTTACTCATTTTCCTTTCTTGACATATGTCTCTGGGAGTGGAGAAGTGGGAGAATTCTTGAGGAGTCTCTGCCAAAAGTTCATATTCCCTTACACACAGTGTCATATCTATGTCTGACTACCCAATCAATCAACAAATATTTATCAAGTGCCTACAGTATGCTGGAGTGCTCTATATCCTGGGAATTAAAAGAAAGAGTCCTTGTCCTCAGGAATTTCACATTCTACCCTAAGAAGATGAATGGTGGAGAGAAAAGCAAGATGATCAGAGTGGAGAATGTCCTTCATCAATAAGTTGACAACAAGGGGGCAGCTGGGTAGCTCAGTGGATTGAGAGTCAGGCCTAGAGACAGGAGGTCCTGGGTTCAAATCTGGTCTCAGACACTTCTTATCTGTGTGACTCTGGGCAAATCACTTAATCCCCATTTCCTAGCCCTTCCTGCTCTTCTTCCTTGGAATTAATACACAGTAAGGGTAAGGGTTTGAAAAATAAGTTAGCAACAAGACTGAGGCTTAGTACATTTCTTTTTCACACTTAATGTATCAAAGCCACCATCCCCTTTTTACAATAAAATTGTGATGTTTCCATCTCACTTTGCATAAAACAATATTCACAAATAATTTAGCATGTTTTATTCATATATAATTAGGGTTATTACAATTTGTCACCTCAAGAATCTTAAACATACAACACAAGTAACATACATATACATTTGTTTATTGGCAAAAGACCTTTAGATTATTTTATAAGAAATGCCATTCTATTTGTACTGGGTTGGCATTGCACCTTAAATAGGTTAACAAAAGAACTACTCGGTATATAAGGTGTCCCAAAAGTATGAGTGCAATTTAAAAGCTTTAAGAACTTAATCTGGATATACTTTAGGCCAGGGGTCCTCAATGTATGGCTCTTTCTGCAGAAGCCATAGAGTCAATTTTTTTTCAGGCACTGTTACAGGAGCAGCACTGTGAGCACTGTACGGCTCTCACGAAATTGCATTTTAAAAAATGTGGCGTTTATGGCTCTCACGGCCAAAAAGGTTGCCGACCCCTGCTTTAGGCTGTATCAAATAATCACTGAGCTCTAGTCACTGTCTGTTGTGGTGAATTAGCAGATTAGTTCCACTTTTCTTTATTTTGATTTGAACTTTGTTTTTATTTAAAAAAAAGCAGATGTACAAAAATATGTTTGTACTTCTATAAAAAAATGTTTATCCTTCTATAAGAAAATTCATGTAGAGTTTGAAAATTTCTTAGCATTTTGGTCATTGCTTTTTATTCTGGTGATCCCACTCTCTTGAGGAAGGTACACCTCACACCTTGGAAAACTGATTCAGATAAATCCTAGGTAGTTGCCTGAGTCAGAAGCTAAGTGGTTTGCCCAGGGACATACAGCTAGTAAGGCAGAGTTTAATTAAAAACCAACAACAACATTTGCCTTTTGTTTTAGAATTAACATTATGTATTGGTTCTAAGGCAGAAGAGGTATAAGGGCTAGGTAACAGGAGTTAAATGACTTGCCCAGGGTCACACAGCTAGGAAAATGTCTGAGGCTACATTTGAACCTGGGACCTCTCATCTCTAGACCTGGCTCTCAACCCACTGAGGCACCTAGCTGCCCCTCTCAGGCAGAATTTGAACCTATGTCTTCCTGAATCTAAGCCCAAAATTATAGCCCATAAGCCATCTCTTCTCTTGTCTCCCTAAAAACACTAGTTTTTAAAAAAACACAACCTCTCTTAATAACATACCGAAACATATCTTGCACCTCATTTTCATCCCCTATAAAGTGAGGAATTGGACTGGATCAGTGTTGGAAAAGTATTGGCACATGAGCCCAGCTGGCACTCTGGGAACTGTTCCATTCCCCCTCTTCCCAGCACCTGAGGATATTTTTTGCATGCCCATCCCTCTGTCCAGCCACCCAAAGCAAGCACTTCCTCCTTCTGCTCTTTCTGGTAATGTGGGGTCTCACAGACAGCTTAAATTTGCCCTCTGGGCACTTGAACTCAGAAAAGGTTCACTGGCCTGGACTAGATGATTGGTAAGGTCTCTTTTCCTCAGAATATGTAGGTTTAGTTTTATAGAACCATGAATGTATATGTCAAAGGGTTAAGAAGACTCTGTTACATAAATTTTTCATGCAAAATAGTTAACTGATTGAACTAACTCCCTAACACTTTGAGGAACAGTGATTTGCATACTTTTCTTTAAACTAAAATGTCCAATGCAAACAATGCATATTTTAACTCTGTAAGCTTAACACATTTTTATCCATGGTGGTGGTTGTTTTTTTAAGACATTGTATAATTGTTGGAAGTCTCAGTTGGATTTTTGGCACTGTCATTAATAAACACTACACAATCAAATCTCCTATAACCTAGCTCAGTGCTCTACATAGTAGGAGCTTAATAAGTATTTCTTAAGTGAATGAATGATTCAAGGAATTAACCACAATTAATTTTTTTTAAAAACTCTTACCTTCTGCCTCAGAACTGATACTAAGGCAGAAGAGTGATAAGGGCTGGGCAATTGGCTTTAAGTGGCTTGCCCAACATCATACAGCTAGGAAGTGTTTGAGGCCAGATTTGAACCCAGGACCTTGCAACTCCCATCCTCACACTCTATCCACTGTGCTGTCTCAGCTGCCCCTCAGAGTTAAATATGTTTGCATCAGCCCTAAATAATCAACATCAATGATACAAAACATTTTAACTTTGGACTTCTTCAACTTATAAGTGAACATATAACAAATAAGGTCTTCATGTGCACATGAATGGGGTCCTTTGAAATTCAAAGATGACAACTGCTGGTGATGCTATCTCTTATTTTAAGCTTCCTGCTGTTGGAAGGGCTTAGTTCCTGTTATTTATAAAGGTGATGGCTAGCATTGCACTAGCCACATTCTCTCTCATGTCCCAATGACCTGGTGGTATGCTGAGCAGGCCTGCTGGCAGTCATTAAGTGAAGCCTGAATATTTATATATAGAGACAAAGTTGAGCACAAACATCTTTTGGTCCCTTAAAAGCCTAGTACAAAAATAGCATGAAAAAATATTTTATGATTAGAAAATAATCAGTTCCAAAGCACTTTTTTAGCTTCCGCTTTCTTAATTAGGAATGTGTTAAAATTTTTTTTTTAATGTAGCTTCAGGCACAGTGTCATATTTGTTATGTTTATATAGCAATGGAAAACTCTGAATAAATATTTATGTGGTTACAGAACCTCTAACAAGCCAAAAATTCAGACTAATCTCAGAGAAAATAAACCACTCCATTTTCTGCAACTGTAAATCTAGTCTTGTCAACGTGACTTCTAGATGGGAGAGAAGGAAGCCCTTAGGAATGGCTCCCAGATGGCTCGAGCCAGCAGACTGTTAGGCAGAAGAAGACTAGACTGACAACAAGGGGCTCCAGCACTGCTTGCTCAGGCCCCCAGCCTCCCAACAGTTTGCTAACATGTGACAGCAGCAGCAGTGGCAGCGGCAGCAGCAGTGGCCATGGTGGCAGCATCTTGCACTTGTCAGCTGTTACTTGGTGGATGCTTGCATGATAAATGAATAATCGGATCTACCGGGTTCTTCTTACACTAAAAAATTCAGAGCATATGGTTCTGGCCAATTTTCTAGCCCATCTTTTTTCTTTTTCCTTTTTTTTTTTTTAACCCTGTAAATACATTTGTTCATGGGCCCCAAATGGGATGAGGGCAGAAAGCTCAGGGTAGGAGGCTGGCTGGTGGTTCCTGACACAAAGGAAACCCTTCAAAATCATGTTCTGTGATTGGAGATGTAGACTCTTAACAATCACCCTAATGCAAATATAATAATATGGAAATAGGTCTTGATCAATGATACATGTAAAACCCAGTGGAATTGCTGATTGGCTATGGGAGGGAATGGGAGGAGGGGAAGGAAAGAACACAAATCATGTAACCATGGAAAAATATTCTAAATTAATTAGTTAAATAAATAAATTTTAAGACAAAAAAAATCGTATTCTGTCCTCAGCCCACAGTGGGGACATCTTGGAGGACCTGCTATACAGAGACAAGCAAGACCAATGGAAATAAAGAACTAATCCAAGAGTTTAAATACAGGCCAGGAGCGAAAATCACATAAAGGTGACGTGAGGTAATATAATTGTCTTTTGTGCTTTTGGGCAGTGGGGTGAGGGAGATAGTATTTAGAAATCTTTTTTTTTTAAACCTTACTTTCTGTCCTCGTAACAATTATAAGACAGAAGGGCAAGTGCTAAGCAAATGGAGTTAAGCGACTTGCACAAAATCAAACATTCGGGAATGTCTGAGGCCAGATTTGAACCCAGATTCTCCTGACTCTGGGCCTGGCGCTCTATCCACTATGTCATCTAGCTGCTCCCAGTGTTTGGAAACCTTAACAGTGCCATGGAAATGAGAGCTATCTTTATATGAGACCAAATATTCCCATAATTCAGCAATACATTTTATCCAAGTTCATTCATTCAATAAGCATTTGTGAAAGAAACACCTACTGTGTGCCAGATACAATGCCAGTTGCTGGAGATTTAGGAATGGAAATGAAACAGTAACTGGCACAAAGTAAGTGCTTAATAATAAATGACTTTGAAGCCCCAAATCTCTAGGTAGTGAAGGGGAATAAAGTGCTAAACTTGGTGTCAGGAAGATGTGAGTTCAAATTCTGATCCAAAAACATTAGCCAGCTGTGAAACAATTCTGCCAATTGCTTTACCTCTCCCAGCCTCGCTTTCCTCATCTGGTAAAATGAGATAGTTGGACTGGAGGTCCTTTATGGTCCCTTCCAATTCTAAACCTGTGATCTTGTGAGATGTCTGGCATTTGCAAATATTCACGGAGTTGCAGCTAGGTAGCTCAGGGGATAGAACACCAGGCCTGGAGTTGGAGAGGGGGCAGGTTCTGGATTCATATTTAGCCTCAGATAATTCTTAGCTATGTGACCTTGGTGCAAGTCACTTGACCCCAATTGCCTAGCCCTTGCTACTCTTTTGCCTTGGAACTGATACTTAATATAGATTCTAAGAGAGAAGGTAAGGTGAAAAAAAAAGTACAGGACAAGGGTACCAGCTTTGCAAGAGCAAAGTCATATTTAAATCATACCTCCTTATCTCTGTGCCATTGAAAAATTAGCTTCCTCTCTCTAGATCTTAGTTTCCTCCTCTATAAAATGATGGGGTTGAACTATATGTTCTCTAAATTCTCCTTCCATTAGACAGATAGATAGTACCTTGTCTCTCCTACCCCAACCTTTGAATCATACTTTTAACACCAGGTGCACTTCTCCAGGATCTCTAGAAATATTGAACCTACCCTTTGGCTTCTAAGTGAATATTTTTATGGTGCCTGTCCTCTGAAATCTAAATCCTAGGGGCTTAGAGAGTATTTTTCAACACAGGTGTAGAAATACTACCCCGCTGAGCCTAAATTCAGTTGGCAAAGGACTATGTTGAGCCCAAAAAGGGTGTATATGTATTTGGGATTGGGGGAGTCTCTAGCTACTTCTTGGTGCTTGAACACTTCAAAGTGTTCTTTAAAACTTAGGCTCTCCTATGAAACCTGAAATAGCTTCCATCCATGCTGATGGCTAGCAGCTGTGACCACTGCAGCTGTTAACCCTACTCATTGCCATCAGATTACAGATAGGGGGTCCAGGCAACTGGTCCTGAGACCCCAAATTCCTAACTGGCTGGGATGCTGGGGAAAAAGGGGCAGAATCCTGGTGCCATTCTCTGAAAGCATCAGATAGTGATGAGAACCCACTCTTATATCTTCTCCTACCATTCACATACTATATAAACTCTCATCTATATAGAATTTTACCAAGTGTTTTCCTTGCCAACAACTCTATGAACTAGAGAGCCCAAATATTATTATTGCTCCCATTTTATAGAGCAAAAAAATGAAATTCCTAGAAGTGTCTTTCCCAAGGTCACACAGCTGAAACCAATTCAAACCTAATTTAACTTTTAAAAAAATTCTTACCTTCCATTTTAGAATCAATAATAAAGTCTTGGTTTCAAGGCAGAAGAGAAATAAGGGCTAGGTGGCTGGGGTCAAGTGACTCACTGAGGTTCACACAGCTAGGAAGTGTCTGAGGTCACATTTGAACCCAGGATCTCTCATCTCCAGGCTTGCCTCTTTATCTACTGAGCTACCTAGCTGCCCCTTTAACTTGACTTTTAATCCAGTCTCTCACCAGAGCCATAACTGGCAATTTTGCTGCCTTGGACAAATAGTATAAAACATACCTTCAAATCCATTTTTAGGGCAAATTGATTTGATATGCTGAGGGAGGCCCTGGGACATTCAGGGAGGCTGCTCCTAGAGACACTACCATCTGGCAATGGGCCAAGAACTGGTCAAGGGAGGGTGAAGCAGGAGATTGCCTGGAAAGGAAACATGACATCTAATAACTTCCTATTTGAACTATTTTTGCTTACTAGGTGCTAAGCTCAGTCGTTTCTATGATATTGAAATAGAAGTGATGCCAGTGTCCTCTCACTTTCAGTGCCCTACAACAAAGTCCTTATTGCCCTGCTCTAGTGACAGCTTTAGTTAACACCACTACACTTTGCTGGCCTTTCAGCCCCAGGGCAAAGTGAAGCCTTTCCCCTCTGGCTGCTAGGTTATTCTGGTCTTCCTCCTTACTTTTAAAATTCTGTTGAACAGAATAAAAATAGAATATACGTATTTGGGGCATAGTGCCTACTGATTATTGTTTGGACATCTAGAGAAGGTACTATGAGTTCAAGGAAAATATGGAAACTTTGAGACTTAAAAAAATTAAAATATTTCCCTTCAAAACAGGAAGTGCGTTTTGTCCAGAGTAAGTGGCCTTGGACTTGGTTTTAGGTTCAACAATAGTTCAGAATATTAGCTTCTTGATTTTGAAGAGGATCTAAATTTGTCATAGTCCTTTCTTCTCTTATCTACTGCTCACAATCACAGGCAGTGCCTGGGCACTGTTTTTCGACTTACTTTTAGAGAGTTATGTTCTAGACCAAGAGGTTTAGTGGTTTGCCAAGGGCCACTATGTGTCAGAGATGAGTCTTGGAACAATTCCTGAATATATTTACAGACAGTAGGTCTCAAGGTCACAGGGATATGATTGTTACTCCTAATTCAGAATTGCAATCAGAGCTCATCAATGGGATTCTAGCTTCCTAATAGATCATGGAATGTTCATTACTCCCCATGTTACATTTTCTTACATTTTCATTTGGCTGTGTCAGTAATCTGTGTATTACTTTAACACATCTATTCCCTTTGACAGATAAATATCCCTTCATGGGGGCCCCTTTGCTGGGCATGAGAGCTTATGGTCTGTTTTGATTCTAACTTTGTCCCTAAGATATCAGCTGGGGGCATTCTTCCCACTTTGTCTGATCTCATGGAATTATTTTTAGTAAGGGCTGGTTTGCCTTGAAAGACAGCTTATAATCTTAAAAAGCCTTTTATATTGAAGTCATATGGGCTTCATGACAGCTTGTGTCTAGAATTACAATGTTTTCCCTGTCACAGGGAGTACCTTTGAATTCATCCTTTTTTATGTATCTGAAAGGAGAAATGATTGGGTGCTGAGCTGAATATAGTAACTGTAACATGTATCATTTTGGACAACTACTTCCTGAATCTCATCAGTGAATGCTAAAGATACTATTTTTATTGGTCTTCAACAGTGTTAAATGGAGCAAAAGAAAACAAATATCTCACTGTGTGTAGTAGCAGCCAAATCATACCTTCCCCATGGATTTTTCCAAGGGATAACAATGCTGGCTTATTTGGTATTTTTATACAGACACTTAACAAATGGAATGCACCATCCATTTCGCTAAAGCCCCTTTGGATAAACATGGAAAAAATGCAAGGAGCCGTGTCACGAACCACAAGGGTTTCATGTCCTATGTAATTTGAAGACAGGATTCCTTTGCTATGTGTCACTTACCTCCTATATTACCACTGTCGCCCAATATTTCGTAACCAAGCATTCTTTGCCAGTGCCCACATGCAAAGATAGGTTTGTATTAAAAAATAAATGAGAACAGCACATTCTGATGCAGTGTTGTATGTCCGTATTTTCCACAAGAAGCTACTTTGCTGGGCCTTTTCCTTTTGGGAAACAAAGGAAACTAGGTACTGCCTACTTATCCTATTACAGCTCCTTCTAGTGTGTGAGGTAAGATGTTAGAGCAGGAATGAGAAGCCATAGCCCTTTCAAAATACCTAAATCCCTAAAGATGGGGAAAAGACCAAGAAGAGGAATAAACTGCCTCCTGGTCTGACTTTCACGGTCATCTATTCCTGATTATATAGCTCTATTCACTTTGAGAAAGATTATAGGGTTGAATCAAGTATACAGTAATTAAAGCATAGTAGGTGGTAACTCAGTTTCAAGGTGCCCTGTCTGAAAGGGATTCAAATAAACCTGTGTGAACATGGAAAGCAGTGTGATACTAGGGCAAAGAGATCTGCATTGGGAGTTTGGATCAGGGTTAGAATTCTGGTTCTCATTTACTGTGTGTGTGTGACCTTAGGTGAGTCACTTAATTTCCTCATCTGCAAAATGAGGAGACTGGACTAAATGACAGTTATGTCCCTTCTTGCTCCAGATCTATGATCCTATGAAAGGACAGGGAGTAGAAATAAAGTTGGCCTTCTTGGGGATGATCATCTGCTTAGAGTTTCGATCAAAGCTAAGCATGAGTATCATCAGGACTGGCTAAGGAAATAGTATTTACTTCATGATTAGAGCCCAAGGCTGGTTGTGGAAGGCATGTGCCTGTTGAAATGCAAATCCTCTTGGGATGAGTAGATAAATTATTTTCAGTCATTTTATACCTTAGATAGATGGACTTCCAGGGGTGGAGCCAAGATGGAGGAGTAGAGCAGAGAAGCTCAAGGTCACCATGAGCATTTCCTCCAACTCATATTAAAATAACGTCACCAAACAAATACAGGAGTGAAAGAACCAACAAGGAGACAGAGAAAAACAACTTTCAAGAAAAGAAAGATTTAAAAGGGTAGGCAGAGAACATTTATACCTTAGATAAAGGATCCAAGAATATGTTTGAGAGTGGAACATTTAAACTTGCCTACAAAGAAACCAGGTGGCTACTCCTTATTCCCTTTGCTTGCCCAAGTACTAATCATCCTTCCAGGTGGGCTCAAGGCTCACCTGCTCTGCTCCACAAAGTATTCACTGACAATTATAGTCTTTCCTGATGTTTGTTATCCTGATGTAGACTCTAAAAGTCTACAGCATCTATACTCTATAACTTATAATTTAGTATTTATTTATACTCAATTAGATCTTGTTCAGCTCTGTACAGTGCCTTGTACATGGTAAGTGATGAATACTTTTTTTTAAAACCCTTACCTTCCATCTTAGAATCAATACTATGTATTGGCTCTAAGGTAAAAGAACAGTAAGGACTAGGCAATGGGTTTAAGTGATTTGCCCAGGGTCACACAGCTAGGAAGTATCTGAGTTCAGATTTGAACCCAGGACTGACTCTCAATCCACTGAGCCACTTACCTGCCCCTGATTAATACTTGAAAAAAACAAAACTTTCTCATTCATTCATGCTATGCACTTGAACAAGAAACAGTGTAGAATCCAATGGAAGCGCGCTCCAGTGATGGGCCACTCAGTTCTTCTAGAGGCAGCCCATTCCAGTTTTTGATTTGATAACTTTCTCTAGCAGTTCTTGGGGTTCAGAGACAAGGAATCCAGAAAATGGTGGCCCAGGGCACAGGGATTGGTTTTTTATACATTTCTCACTAGTTTCATCAATTTCAAACCTGAGGAAATATGAAATTTAGGGGCGGATAGCTGTGAGCACCAGCTGAAATCCAAAGAGGAAGGAGGAAGAGCTGGTTTCCTGCCAGTGTGAATACATGTTGGAACCATGATATTGCTGGGTTCTGGAAAATTATGGAGCAACGGGATGAAGTTTGCAGAACCCACAATATGATCATACCCACTATTTTCATTGGTTTTAATAACAGTTTTGTTGCTAAGCCTATGTAATTTCTTTTCCAACATCATATCAAACCTCAGGAGCACAGCAGTTCTTAATTCTGTACCATTTGAGGGATGCATGCATTTTAACTGACTCGAGTCCTCACTGGAATTGAGAAAACTGATGCATACATTTTTCTATTTTTTCCCTCCAGTCTCCAGCCACCGTGGATGTGATGATATCTGATATATGAAGTAATGTGGCATAGTAGAAAGAGGAAGGGAAGGGAACAAGCATTTATTAAGCACCTACTATGTGCCAGATACTATGCTAAGTGCTTTACAAATATCTCATTTGATAATAGTGAAAGGACACTGGACTTGCTGTCACAAGAAGGGAACTGGATTGCAGGTTCTGTCACTTGGAGGCTATATGACTATGGACAAGTCATTAATCCTCTCTGAGCCTCATTTTTTTTATCTGTAAAATAGACATAGAGATAACTTACACTTCAGAATTCACAGGGTCTAAGTCATAATTCTTAAAATGACAGATAAAGGTGAGCTCACCACATGTCTCCTCTACTCAATAAATTCATATGACTCTCACCTGACACCAGAATTCAATATTAACTCACCTTTGTCTCATCTTTCTATTATTATATTTTTAAAATTATATCTAACTATTAGTACCATAGTAATATTTAACTTGTAAGTCAATGTATCCATATTAGGAGTATATGCTTAAAAAATTTTATTGAAAAGGGTGGTAGATCAAAATGGTTTGGAGACTAGGGAAGCTAGGTGGCACAGTGGATAGAGTGCTGGACTTGAAGTCAGGAAGATATGAGTTCAAATCCGCCTGAGCCACTTACTAGCTATATGACCCTCAGCAAGTTACTTAAACACCATTAGCTGGTCCTTAACAGCTCTTTGTGTGCCACCTTTGGCATCTGTGCCATAGGTTCACCATCACTGCCCTAAAAGATCTCCACTTTCGTTTGTTCCTTCCCCGCCAGCCTAGGGTCTGGGGGATGACCCCACCCCCCCAAACTGTACTCCCTCCACCCCCCTGCTCCCTCCCCAACATGGGTTGCAGCCCAATAGGCAGCCCCACTCCCAGCACAGTGGTTGTATCATGGGTGCACCATTGTTATGCAAATATACACAGCCTAAAAGTTGCCAAGGTTGCATCTCTGGACAGAGCCAAACAGAGGCCATGTGGGGCTGCATTTGAATCGGACTTGACAAGGACATGTACCCTGTGTTGTAATAAGAAGCCGCCTACCCCTCTCACCTTCCCCCACCTTCCTGACCCTACTAGTCTTCTCCCACTGAGGAAAGCCTGGCATCAGCTTCCTAGCTCTACCCTCAATGGGGCTGGATGCAATGACAGGTCCTGGTGGGAGCAAGAGGCAACTTCCCCCTGGGTAAATGGTTTGGAGACAACTACTCTAGAACCAAAGTTAATGAAATTAAATAGTCAATAATCAATAAATATTATTCTCTTAGCATGGTACCAGGTACTGTAGGGGACAACAAATCTCTGCCCTTAAGGAGTTTCTTGCCATTTAGTTATGGAGACAATATTAGTGCTTATACAATAATAATGTACTCTACTTTCAGGATACAGATTATATTAATGCTATAAGAATTAAAAGATGAGTGGGAAGATGGCACAGTAGAGTGTAAAACTTTCTTGCCCTCCTAAAACTCCCAACAAGCAACCAAAAATGAGTCCATAAAATCAACATTAAAAGTAGCAAAAACAGAGAGGAATCTGGAGCTGAATATCCAAAGAAATGCAGGGAATCCACTAAGAGAGCAGGATTAGCAGCCTCACCTTATTTGGTGAGCCAGGGGAGTTTGGAGCCCTAAAGATACTATTGGAATCTGAATGACAGGTGGGAACAGTTTGGGGCTTTGACTTCCTGAGACCCCAGCTGGTCCATGTTTCAGGATTGAGGGAGTGGACACCTTGGGTTTATGGATTTATGGGCACCAGGCCTTAAGGGTGGGAATGCAAGCCTCATTGCTAACAAACCAGGGGTTCTGGAGGTCCAAGAATCAGACTAGACACCTGCTCTGTCCTGGGCTGCAGCAGGAGAATAGAAGCATGCACCAATGACTGTTTTGCTGAGGGACTGAGGCCCCATAAGCTGTGATTACTCCCAGGAGAGTGGAGTCCCTGGATATTGCTACAGTGGAAGGCAGACTGGCTGCTTGCAGTTGGAGCACCTGAGGTCAATCACAGACTGGGACTTGAGTGGAGGACTCTGGACTATTAAAATTGCAGTAACTAAATAGGACCCAGGAAAAAGCACACACACAAAAAAATCCTGAAACTTGGGATAATATATATCAACACAATAGGAACCCTGGGACTCCAGAAAAAAAGCCAATAATTAAGTCTATTGGCCTATCTGCTAAAATTATAAAAATTAACAAAAAATAATTATTTTAAATAAGCAAGTAAAAGAAAAAGAACCCAACTATTGATAGCTATTATGGAGACAGAGTTCTTGGCTCAAATTCAGAGTATAGTAAAGTTAAAACACTTCAAAAACA
Source organism: Gracilinanus agilis (assembly GCF_016433145.1). NCBI lineage: Eukaryota > Metazoa > Chordata > Mammalia > Didelphimorphia > Didelphidae > Gracilinanus > Gracilinanus agilis. Next base: position 134,818,368 of record NC_058133.1, read on the forward strand.
GCAAAGGAATACAATAAATGGCCACAAGCTAGAGCTTTTGGAAGAGCTTTAAAAACTTGAAAACTTTAAAAGCTTGAAAACCAAATGAGAGAGGTGGAGGAAAAATTGGGAAAAAAATAAGAATAATGCAAGAAAATTATGAAAGAAAGACCACCCAAATGGAAAAAGAGATCCATAAACTTATAGAATAATGTATTAAGAACTAGAATTAGACAAAGGGAAGCTAATGGTTTCCTAAGACAACAAAAATTTTCAAAAGAATGAAATAATAGAAGAGAATATGAAACATCTTATCACAAAAACAACTAACCTGAAAAATAGGTCAAGGAAAGATTATATTAGAAGAGTTGGATTTCCAGAAAATTATGACAAAAAAGAGTTTAGATACCATATGCCAAGAAATCATTAAGGAAAACTGCCCAGAAATTTTAGAAACAGAAGGTAAAATAGAAATTGAAAGAATCCAGCAATCACCACTTCAAAGAGATTCAAAGATGAAAATGCACAGAAACATTAGTGCTAAGTTCTATAGCCCCAGGTTAGGGAGAAAATACTACAAGCAACAAGAAAAAAAACACCAATTTAAATATTGTAGAGATTTAAACACTTGTCAGAATAATATAGGATTTATCAGCCACAACATTAAAAGAACACAGGATATGGAACACAGCATTTTACAGAGCAAAAGAACTGGGCTTACAACCAATAATAACATAGACAGCAAAGATGATCATAATTATAAAGGGGAAAAAATGGACACAAAAGGAATTTCATGTTTCTGGAGAAAAACTCAGAACTCATCAGAAAATTTGATCTGTAAGAAACATACTAAAGTAATGATAGACTAATCATAAGCAAACCAAAAGGTCAATCTATTTGATTCTGGTATGGGAAAATGTCATCTATGGTCCCTAGGAATGGCGTCCTTACCTGGGTATTTTGAAGGGACAGGTATGGATGGAAGACTCAAGGTCAAGGGAATCTAACTCAATGAGCCAAAATGAATCTAACCAAAAAATCTAACCAAAAGAGGGAAATTAAGGAGATAAATAGAACTTTAGAATAAAATTGACATCTGGAGAGCTCCTACATACCTGCATGAGGTTAATAGTTGATCTAAGACTGAGCATACACATAATGGCTCAGAGAGTATAAATATTCTGCAAAAGTCTTATCTTAACACTCATCATACTATGGAAATGACCCTGCATCCCTGAGGGGTATGGCACTGGAACAAAAGTTCCATTGGGCATAATCAAGCTGGAAAGACTTGTTCTGGAAAGAGTATGGTCCTGGCAACAGATTATGTCTACTGCCTAAGGACCAATCTAGTGAAATATGGCCCTAAAAATATATGTTAACTTGTGTGTGAAGTAATTATTTAGGGAGTTTGGATCCTGTGCATCCTGGCAATAGTCACATGGTGTATCAGAAGGCCAGATTCTGGGATTTCCAATGAAGGTGGGCAGCCCAAGTGACAGAGTGGCAGTGGCCACAGAGATACAGCTGAGAGGGTTTTTAAACCTGTGCTGGAAGCAAAATCGCTCTCTGGATTTTTCTATCAGGCTGGGGTTTTGAGTCTCTGAGCTATTCAGGCACTGGATTATCTTGGCCCTTGATCTTTGACAAGTGAAGCTGATCATAGCCATACAGCAAAATGAAGTATATCTATTAGGCAGAAATCTAACTTTCTCTCTCTGTCTCTGTCTCTGTCTCTCTCTCTCTTCTCTCTTTCTTTACTAATAAATGCTTATAACTCTGGTGCTTGAACCTCTAGATCAATTTTTTTAATAACACTGGGATCCAGATAGGCTAAAATGATCAAATCAAATGATGATAGGAATGTGGAGAAATAGGCCTAATATTATTTTGCTAGAGTAACAATTTTTTTTAAGAAAACAAGATGGAAATATACATTAAGAGTTGCAAAGCTATTCATGCTTATTGACCCATAGATCTCATTACCATGGTTAGGCCCTAAGGGCTTTATTGAAAGGGTAAAAAGCTGTGTTTGTATGAAAATATTCATAGAAGGTTTGTTATGACAAAATAACTGGAAATAAATGCAGTAAATGAGAGAAATGGTTGAATAGATTGTAATATTTAAATGCGATGGATTGTATTATATTATTGAAATGACAAATATTGGAAATATAAAGAAAAAAAGGAAATATATGAAGAGATGAAAAGAGAAGAAAAGAGAATAAGAATAATAGGTACCATGATTTCATTTAAAAATAAATAAATAGCAGCCAAAGATCAAGAGAAAAAAATATCCAAGTAAAATAAATCCAAAGAGAATTCAAAAGCAGAGAGCATTTATATTAGCATGCATATAGAATTTACATATTTTAAAACAAATTATAAATGATATGGAGTTTGTGGTTTTGCACATAATCCTTTTTATGCATGTGTTAATTAAATGTCTTTTGTTGGTGGTAATTACTAAGTAAACAAAAAAGAATTTAAAGAAGGGAGAGGTCACTGAGTCCCTCAAAGTAGTCAGGGAAGGCTTCCTACAGGAAGTAGAATTTGAGCTGGGTCTCAAAAGCAAAATAGGGTTTGAATAACTAGAGGGTCTCTTCTTGTATGAGTCGTATCCCATTCCTAGACTTTAAGCTCCCAGAAAGTAAAATACTGTATCTTGTCAAAACTGTATCTTCCCAGAATCTGCCAAAGTACTCTGTATACAATAGCTACTTGATAAACATGTGTTGAGTTTTTAAATTGAATTGAAAGCATTCCAGATCTAGGGAACAAAAACCTTCCATGTTTTTTGTTTGAACAGCTCTTATGTTTGGTTAGTATGGCTAGTACTGAATCATTCAGTCGTACCTGGTAGCTCCTGCTCTTTTGGCCAGTACAGGCTCTGGTAACTCCTTACGAACCTTTTTGGAGAGATTTAGAGGGTCTGCAGCAGCCGGACTTCAATAAGATCATATTGTGCATGCTATTGATGCTGGATCCCCGCCTCCCATCAATCTTGAGCAGTGGAGTACATTAGTTCCCATATATACCCCTTGAACATATTAAGAGCTTTCTTCTGAAAGTTTATGCTAGCTTTGTCTCTGTTTCTCAGATTATTCTTAGATTGGACAATCAAATTCATGGTTTCATTGACTAAAAAAAAAAACAAAAAACAACAACTCTTACCGTCTGTCTTAATATTAATTCTAAGACAAAAGAGAAGAAAGGGCTAGGCAATTAGGATTAAGTGATTAGCCCAGGGTCACAAAGCTAGGAAATGTCTGAGACCATATTTGAAACCTGGTTCTCCCAATTCCAAGGGCTGGCACTTGTGCTACCTAGCTGCCCCTGTTTCATTGGCTTTTACAAGAATTCTGTGAGAAATGCTAGGTGGGAAAGAGACATTCTTTTTCCATTTGTCAGAAGGAGAAACTGAGGCACAGAAATTAATTTTTCAGAAGTTTCCCAATCTATATGGGCCCTTCTTAATTAACATTTGTTTCCTCCTCTAGCCTGAATACAGAAAGGGAAAGCATATAATAAAGGTTATTTGTATTCTCCATAACAAATAAGCTGCCCTTTTGGATAAAGAGAGACTAGCTCTTCTGTGAGTCTCATCTCTTTTTTTCTACCAGGCTCTTTCATTTTCTAGGCTCTTTTGTTCAAGTTAGCATTTTGTTCAAGTTAGCATTTTAACCATCCCAACACCTGACCATTCTCATCAAGAATGATTACCTTTCATTGCAACAGAGTTTATTGAAGGCAAACTGCTCAAGACTGGAGAAGGGTTGTTTTCAGAAATGATTTTAGGGACTTCTCACAAAGTAAAAAGATATTATAACTGGAAGTTGAATGCATTAATTTTATATTTGAGAAAAAAGGGAATCTGAGAGTTTCAAGGGATGGATGCAAGGTCATACAAGTCAGAACTTGAACCTAGATCCTCTTACTCCAAATACTTCAGGGATTCTTTGCTTTCTTAGAGAAAGATTCCTTGTGGAAAAGGGAAAACCTTAGGAGAATGTAAAAGGAGAGGAGCTTAATCCCTGGCAGGAAAGAGGTAGAGGGAAGGACTACGGTACACAGGTGTAAATGTCACCTAAGTACTCCCTTTAATACTTGAAGAGCCTCCAAAAAGCCCCACACTCTGCCCTTGGGTTTGTAATTAGGGGAGTATGTTGGAATCCTTCATCTTCCATTTATTACTTAGATTTCATGACTGTTTCCTCTTTGGCAAAATGAGAAAATTGGACTAGATAATTTCTTTGATCCCCTTTGAGCTCTAGATGATTCTATCATCTCTTTAAAGGACAGAATAAGGATCTTTGCAAAATTTGGTATAGCCGTCCAGAGATAGAGAATGAAAGAGAAAAGAGAAGAGAACGCTGAGAAAACTCCACAGGCTCCAGCATTGTATACAGTCTACCAGGTGGGAAACTTGGCTCCACTGAAACTTTCACATGAGGAAGGGAACCTCTGCCTAAGGGAGATGGCATGTGTCACTGAGGGTATCTATTTTACACTCTAGGCAGAAGACTGTCTACATGTGCACCCTGCTGGCTGGCAGAAGAAACACTGCAATGGAAAAAAGAGCCAATCAGAGTCTTGACATGCTTCTGGCAAGGATGAGGGCTTGGGAGAGCTGGAGAAGATAAAGCATGTTAGCAGCCAAAGACTCTTTCACAGGAAACCAAGACCTTAAAAATCAAACCTTTGGCAAGAAATTTACATCCAGAACAGCTAAAAGCTGCTCACTGTGTTTTAAATGATAACACCACTACTCTCCCACCCCTCTTCACCTTACATTTGGATAACACTCTATCTGGGGTCTGTGCACTTGGTTTTATGTGTATGTGTTTAATTTTTGATAACTATATTTTAATAAAATTGGTTTTCTTTGCAATCCTATATAGTTTATTTTAAACATTTAGAAACATGATTGATTCTAAGGAGTCTACAGGACAGTTAGATGGCACAGTGGATAGAGAGCTGGGTCTGGAATCAAAAGACCTGAGTTTCGATTGGACCCCAAATACTTACTAGCTATGTGACCTTGGGCAAATCCCTTAACCCTGTTTGCCTCAGTTTTCTCATCTGTAAAATTAGCTAGACAAGGAAATGGCAAACCATTCCAGTATCTTTGCCAAGAAAACCTCAAATAGGGTTCCAAAGAATCAGATAAGACTGAAACTAAGGAACAACAACAAGAAATCCATAGGCTTCAGCAGATTGTGGAAGGAGTCCACAACACAATAAATCTTTTAATTTTTCTTTTTTATTTTTCAAAATACTTTCACTATTACATTTGATTCTCAACTCTGTAAGGTAGTTCTATTGTTGTGATCTCCATTTTACAGATGATCAAAGGGAGATGGTCATATAACTACCTAGTTTTGACTATGGCACTAAACCCTGTTTCCTGACCTCTGCACCAAAAATTTTAAGTGTTTAGATTATAAAATTTAAATCAATATCCAATAACTCCAAGTATTATATTTTATAAAGTTTATTAATAATCACTTGAAGTAGAAAGAAAATAAACTAAAAGAAACAGAAGGTCAAACCTAATTATCTAACAAAAAGTAGACCCATGTATGTAGATTCTCCTGCCTGGCTTAAAGCCCATTTTTCCAGCTGTGATCAGGGGAAAAAAAGAGTGTGAGGGCAGTTACACAAAACATATCCTCCCTACATTAGCTTGTAACGTAAGAAGGAACATGGGAAGCAGGGAAAGAGAGTTCTGGGGTACAAAATTCTAATTACACAAGATCTAAGGTTGACTTTACTCATAAATTAGGTAATTTGTTTGTTTATAGAGTGGTATGATTACAGGCCATTAAGAAAGTACTCTCCTTGAATAACACTTGAATATAGCAAGTACGCACCAAACATTTGAAATAGACCTCACTAGATAGAGAGAATTGTCCAGAGCATGACTATATAGATTCCTGAGAAATGGAGTGTCAAGGAGATAGGATTATTTTTTTAAATTAAATTTTATTAAAAAAATTTTTTTTCAATTCAATTTGTCAATTTTTCACTTTAAGGAAAACTTTATTCCAATATTTTCTACTGTTTGTTTTTGTAAGGAATGGATGTTGTATTTTGTCAAAGGTTTTTTCTGCATCTATTGAGATAATCATATGTTCTCTGTTAGTTTTGTTATTGATAAGGTCAATTATCCTGATGGTTTTCCTAAACAATTCCTGTATTCTTGTTATAAAACCTATCTGGTCATGGTGTATGATCCTTATGATCTAGTGCTATAATCTCTTTGCTAGTATTTTATTTACAATTTTTGCATCAATATTCTTTAGGGAGATTGGTCTATATAGTTTTCTTTCTTTGTTTTAGCTCTTCCTGGTTTAGGTATCAGTATTATATTTGTGCCATAAAAGGAATCTAGAAAAATTCCTTCTTCCCCTATTTTCCCAAATAGTTTATGTAGTATTAATGTTAATTGTTCCTTGAATGTTTGGTAGAATTCATTTGTGAATCCATCTGGCCCTGGGGCCTTTTTCTTAGGAAATTCTTTGATGGTTTGTTCAATTTGGTTTTTTTGCGATAAGGTTATTTAAGTATTCTATTTCCTCTTTTGTTAATCTGAGAAGTTAACATTTTTATAACTATTCATCTAGTTCTCTTATATTGTCAGATTTTCTGACATATAGTTGGGCAAAATAACTCCCAATAATGCTTTAATTTCTTCTTCATTGGTTGTGATTTCACCTTTTTTAACTTTTGATACTAATTCTTTGGTTTTCATCTTTCCTGGTTTTAATGAGACAGGATTATCTTTTTTTCCACCTTACAAGAAACTCTTTTGGGAATGATACTTGAAAATAGGGTGAAGATTTTGAAAAAAGTGCTATGGCAACATAGGAATGGCATGCATGATAGGAAAGAGAGGAGCTTCAGGAGTGATTGTAGAGGAGATAAAAGTATTTGAGCCTGAGCAGACAGGACATCTGTGACCAGAGCATGGGGAGTGTTTGAACTTTCTCTTGCATTTCCCCTTCCTTCCTAACTGACAAAGCAAATGTTTAAATCCATAGTCTTCTGTTTTTTATATGAATTTATTTAATATTTTAATTAACATTAGAGTAGGCTCATTTGATATAAATGATTGATTCTAATTGTTTTTGAGCTTGTATGTTTCTTACTTGCAAACAGGGGACTGTAATAGAGAGGCCTTGATATTAGTAAACAGAGATACAGAAAGAATTGAATTTCAAGCCCTAGTTCAAAAATGCCAGTCTTTCCTCTTGATAGAAGAGAGAAATCCAGAGAAAATCTTATGGTTTTGATTATTAATAATTTGTGAAATTTCAAAAAGGTAAGACTAAAATGGATATAGGATCTTTTCTTTCTTTGACCTAGGCAAATAAATAAATATATAAAATAACTAAGAGAATCATTTTGCTGTCTGGTTCAAAAATGGGTTCTCAGGTCACATGTCCTCATTTATTCCTTTCCTCCTACCCTTTCATATGAAAGCTCTCTTTAAGGAGTGAAGAAGTCAGTGATTAGGGAGTGTGAGGATTAAATTATTTAATCTCTAATTAATTTAGTTCTTCAAAGGCTTTTAAAAAATTAAAATACTACTGCATAATGGTTAGTCGAGGATATGTTTAACAAAAGATATACTTAAGATTTCTGTCTTTCTGATTTATGAGGTTTTTAATGCCCCAATATCTGTTCGATTTTTGTAAAGACATCTTGTACATCTGAGAATATGTATATTTCTTTTTTCCCCCATTTACTAATTGCCAAAGATTTATCATATCCAACTTTTTAAAAATTCTATTCAGGACTTTAACTTCTTTATCCATTTTGTTAGCTATGTCTAATTCTGAATGCAGTAGATTGAAATTGGCAATTATTATAGTTTTAATATTCATTACTCCTTTTATTTAACTTTTCCTTTAAATATTTAGATACTATGCCATTTAATGATTCTGAGAGGTAGAAATGAGAAGAGAATGCATTCCAGGAATGAGGGATGGCCTTTGCATGTACATTCATCTTGGGGAACAGTTAATATTTGAGTTTGGTTAGAACACAAAATTTATGGAGATAGGGAAATAGTATGTAATTAGGGTGGAAAGGTAGGTAAGAGAAAGAATATGGAAGATTTATCAGGACAGTGACATACATGTTCAGATCTGTGCCTTAGTAACAAGTTTTTGGAAATTATGTTAAGAATAGATTAAAACAGGGGAGAGGGAAAATTGTGTTTGTCATGGAATAGATGTGATTGATGAGCTATTGTCACTATATATAAAAGATGATGGAGGCATGGAACAGGACCGGAAAATAGTAAATAAATGTATTGATTTTCAGAAAAAGAGGAGAATGGAGACTAAAAAACTATAAGTCTGTGAGTTTGTCTTTTATTCCTGGCAAAAGTCTAGAAAACATTATTAGGGATTGTTAGTGAATGCAGAGAAAAAGGAAGTAGCACTCAAAAAAGAACCAATATGGATTCTCCAAGAACAGGACATTCCAGATTAGATTCTTTTTCCTTTTTGACATAGTTGCTAGATTATTAGAACAGAGTAGATAAAAGTCACCTAGATTTTAACCAAGCATTTAACAAAGTTTCTTGTGATCTTTTTATGGAAAAGATGGAGAAATGTAGACTGACTAGTAAAATGGTTATGACTCAGAGGACTCATTGATTATTAGATGTCTGTTGGGAAGGTCTCTTATAGGGTATCTTAGGGGTCTGAGCTTGGCCCTGGACAGTTTAAGCAAAGGGAGAATAGCTAAAACATGGAATAAGCAAAACAGAATATGAAAAGATCTGAACCACTAGGCGAAATCTAGGTGACATTTAACAGAGAAAAGTCTAAAGTATTATCTCTGGGTGCAGGAAATAAACTTTTGGAGTACAAGATAAAGGAGTCATAGTTTGAAAAAAAATATGGGTTGGGGGGGAGGGTTAGTGGTCTGCAAGTACAAAGGCAAGAATTGTTTCATTTTTGTATTTGTATCCCTAGCACCTGGCACTGTGCTTGATAATATTTATTGATTAACTGCTATAGCAGCCAAGAAATCTAATGCAATCTGACTGAATTAAGAGAGTCAAAATATTTAGGAATAGGGAGCCTTGCTCCACTCTTTCTTATTAAGATAACAGCTGGACTACTAGGTTGAGTTTTGGGTAATATTTTCTTTTTTTCCTTCCTTTATTCCTTCCTTCCTTCCTCCCTTTTTCTTCCTTC
>NC_058133.1:134830410-134839282 GCF_016433145.1 Gracilinanus agilis
TTCTTTCTTTCTTTCTTTCTTTCTTTCTTTCTTTCTTTCTTTCTTTCTTTCTTTCTTTCTTTCTTTCTTTCTTTCTTTCTTTCTTTCTTTCTTTCCCTCTCTGTTTCCCTCTCTCCCCTTTCTCCTCTCCCCCACTTCTCTTTCTTACATTCTCTCTCACCTTCTGTCTTATAATTAATACTAAGTATAGGTTACAAGGCAAAAGAGTGGTAAAGGCTAAGCAACTGGGATTAAGTGATTTGCCCAAGGCCATACAGCTAGGAAGTGTCTGAGTTCACATTTGAACCCAGTACCTCCAGTCTCCAGGCCTGTCTCTCTGTCCACTGAACCACCAGCTGCCCCTGGTAGTACACTTTAGGAAGGACATTGGTAAGATGTAAAGTGTCCAAAGGGAGGAAAGAATAGTGAAGGTCTTATGAGCATTGTTTGAAGGAGATGGTGATGTTTACCTTAGACAAGAAAGAGAAGATTTGGTGGGGTGCTGGCACTGAAGAAGAGAGGGGACATAATAGTCATCTTTAAATATTTGAAGAGCTGTCATGTGGAAAAGGGATTAGATTTGTTCTGTTTGGCCACAGAGAGGAGAACCAAGAGGAATGAGTGGAAGATAAGAAAGGATAGATTTAGGCTTGATGTGTGGAAAAACTTCCTAACTATCAGAACTATCCAAAAATAGAATGGTCTGTCTAAGGCAATACTGAGTTCTTTAATTTGAGCAAAAGCTGGATAATCATAAGCCATATGAGTTGTAGAGGGGATTATTATTTTATCCTAGCTTGGACTTGGATGGCCTTGGAGCTCCCTCCCAACTCTGAGAGATTGTGATTCTAATTCTGAGATAACAATTAGGAAGTCTATATAATAATCTATAGGAAAAGTGATAAGGTTCTGAACTGGTTTGGGAAATGTGTAAATGAAGAGGAGGGGATGGATGTGAGATGTTGTGTCAGTAGAACTGATAAGATTTGAGAATTGATTAAATATATAGGGTGAGGAAAGGAAAAGGTTGGATGACTCTAAGATGATAAATCTTGGTGACTGGGAGAAAGATGCTATTCTATTTGTCAACAAAAATAAAAGAATTTAAAGGAGGAGTAGGTTTAGGAGAGATAAATTCCATTTTGGATTTTGAATTTGAAATACCTTTGGAACACCTAGATATCCAACAGGTAGTCTAGAATCCAAGAAAAAGAATAGGGCTGGGATATATAGATTTAGGGAGTCATCTGATTAGGAATGATACTTGAGTCTATGGAACCAGATGAGATTACCATAGTGGAGATAATATAATAAGAAGAACAGAGACCCCTTCCCCCCACCCCCTAGGAGGAGGCCTGGGAGACACCCATCCTAAAAGGGTGGGAAATGGATAATTGATGGAAGAGAGTTTGGAAGAGAAAAAGGGCTGTACATCAGAGTCAAGTAAACCTGGGTTTAAGCCTCACCTTTGACATTTACTAGTTGTGTGACTATAGAGAAGTCATTTAACTTCTCCAAGCCCCAATTTTTTTCATTTGCAAAATAGGGATAATAATGTCCATTGTTCCTACTGTATGGGATTACTGTGGGTTCCTAGTGAAACAATATATGTAAAGTACTTGGCAAACTTCAAATTTTATTTTTCAGCAAAGGAGATTTGAGGAATCATCAGATAGGTAGAAAGCAAACTAAGAAAGCCCTATTATGGAAGCCAACAGAGGAGGAGGGCAGACATCAGTATTAAAAGCTGCAGAGTTCAAAGAAGACCAGGACAGAGAAAAGGCCATTAGACTTATCAGATGTGAGATAGACTATTGTTAACCTTACGGAGAATAGTTTCATTCAAGTGGTGCAGTCTGAAGCCAGATTAGAAGGGAACGAAAAGTGAATGGTGAAGTAGGAGGTGGCAAATATAGGCATTTTTTTTTCCCCTGGGAGTTTGGCAGTGAAATGAAGGAGAAATATGGCATGATAGCTGAAAGGGATGACAAATTTTGAAGATATGGCAATGAGACTTAAAAAAAAAAATATGGAGTATACTTGATCATGTTTGGGTAGAAAAGGAAAGAACCAGTAGAAAGAAACTGAAAATGGGAGTAGGGAAGAGGAGGAATGCTTGAAAATGGAAGTTGGTTAAAAGAGGACGTAATTGAGCACACAAGTAGAGGGCTTATCCTTGGCATAGAGAAGAGCCAGCTCTTCTTCAGAGAGAAGAGGAAATGAGAAGTTGGGTGAAGATGTAGAGATTTTTGGGGTGTGGAAATAGAGGGCATCACCAGCGATAGCTGAGGATAAAGGACTAATATGTATATATATTATATATATTAATATATAATGTACACACATTATATAAACATTATGTGTATATATGTGTGTATACATTTGCATCACATACATATGTGTATATAATGTGTATAACACACAACATATATTATGTATAATGTAGTATGTGTGTAATGTATGTGTATATAATGCATATATAATGTGCATCATAAATATGGAACATTATATATGTATATATATATGTATATATATATGGAGCATCACCAGCAATAGCTTTAATTTTCCCAATAAAGTAGTTGATGGGGACATTTATCTGAAGAGAAGGAGATAAGTGGTTCAGGAGGAGAGAAGAGAAGGTTTGGAATAGCTGTTGGAATAGAATAGAAAGTCAATCAACTTTTCCATTAAGAGTTTAATTGGTAAAAGAAGAGGCAACAATCATTTTATATAGTGTCTATTATGTGCCAGGTACTGTGCTAAATGCTTTAAAAATATTATATCATTTGATTCTCACAGCAATCCTGGAATTAGGTATTATTATTATTATTCCCATTTTACAGTTGAGAAAATTGAGTCAAACAGAAATTAAGTAACTTGCCCAGTGTCATACAGTAAGTGTCTGAGGCTGGATTTGCACTGTGGTCTTCCTGACTCCAGGTTCAGTGCTGTATTTGTTACACCATCTAGTTGCCTCTAAGTAAATGGAAAAATACAAAGTAGTATTAGATTGAGGATCTGGCTCATGAAATGAAACATCTTTCATCCCCACAATGGTCTAGCATATTAAGCCATTATTAATGATTAACATTTTAGTCTCTCTTTGTCTTTGAATTTTACAATATCAAAGCTGGATTTTCAATCTATTTATTCCAACTCCTTCATCCCAACATCCTTTCCAATGGGACAGCTAGCTGAAAGCAGCCCATTCCAGGACTGACACACACTGGGGCCATTTTTTTAGGGGGAAATGGGGACAGAGAAGCCCAGAGATGAGATACTGCTGGGAAGGGAAGGGAAAGGAAGGGAAGGGAAGGTCAGGGTGAGGAATTGGCATGCCTTCCAGAGAAGACTTGAGAGAGATATCCAATCAAATTTTTTTTTTTTTTTTTTTTTTTACCCTTGTTCTTCGGTGTATTGTCTCATAGGTGGAAGATTGGTAAGGGTGGGCCAATGGGGGTCAAGTGACTTGCCCAGGGTCACACAGCTGGGAAGTGGCTGAGGCTGGGTTTGAACCTAGGACCTCCTGTCTCTAGGCCTGACTCTCACTCCACTGAGCTACCCAGCTGCCCCTATCCAATCAAATTTAATCCACTCCAACTAACAAATGCCTACTGTGAGCTGAGGTGGGTGCTGAAAGTACAAGGAACAATAAAATCTCCCCTCAAGGAAACTATATTCACTGGACATGATCACCGCATTTAAATATTTGAAGGACTATAATATGGAAAAGGAGTTATAGCCATTCTCTTTGGATGGAGAGGGTAGGACTAAGATGAATAGGTAGAAATCATAGGGGTGTTGATTGCAAATCATCATAAAGAAAAACTTCCTAACAATTCTAATTGTCCAAAAATGTCAATTCATGCTTTGAGTAGGAGTTAGGCTAAAAGACTTCCATGATCTCTTTCAACTTCAGAATTCAACAATGCTAGGCTATTCCATAGTGAAGGGTGTCCAAAGGCAGCATGAAACATCTGGCACAGTTATATTGATATCCTGAGTGGGGAAAAGGGAAGAAGAAATGGGAAAATATCCGATTCTCCTTCTCTCTTCTCCACAACTTTGTCCAGGACCAGTTCTATTTGGAGCAGGGATACTTGGTTCTAATTTCAGTAATGCTATAACTAAGACAGAGCACCTGAACTCGCCTTAGGTCAGCAGAATTTGGAAGGTACTAATAGCACTTTACATTGTTCTGTAACTAGAAACTTAGCACCTAGTTAGCAAGAATAAATAGTTAAAATAAGAAGTAACTAGTTGCAGGTTGTGGTAAACTCTTCTCTCTTCCCTTAGAATATGATAAAATTCCCCATTATCAATTGAAGTTGGTGTTCTAGAGCAGTGATGGCAAACCTATGGCACGGGTGCCAAAGATTACGGTGAGCAGAGATCTCTCTGTGGGCACTCGGCCACCCTCCCCATCCCCACCCCTACCCCTGTCCCAGTTCACTATTAGAAAGGCAGAGGGACTAGGTGGGCTGCTCCCCTCTCTCTCCCTCTCCACCATGCCTGATGACATTTTTTCACATCCCCCTCCCCTCTGCCCAGCAGCCCAATGGGAGTGCTTTCTCCCTCCCCTGTGTGGGGTAAGAGGAGGGGCAGGGTATGCTGGGCACTCAGTCTGGGGTGGGACCCAGCACTCTGTCCCTAAAAGGTTCGCCATCACTGTCCTAGAGTCTGTTTCTCATTGACATCCTTACTTCAACTAGGGGTAGGTTTTATGCCATTTTGCCCCTGGGGTATAAAAATCTCTAGTGAGAGTTTTCAATTTTACAATACTCTTGTGTTTTCTATTATCTAAAGGGATGTCTTAAATTCTCAAATCTCTCTAAGCAAAATTGATTTTAATTGCCATTAATTTTTTAAAAATCCATGATTTCTAGTAAGTTTAGGAAGATGTGTATTATGTGTAAAGAAGCAAAAAAATAGTAAGGTGTTATAACTCTGAAAAGGATTAATATCATGAGTTTACAGCTCTTTTGGTAAAGAGGATTTTCCCTGGGAAAACAAAATTATCCTGCTATTATAATCCTGATTTACAAAAGGCAGAAAATGTTTCCCTTCCCACGCCACTGGAATGTCACCATCCCAAGAGTGAACCATGCCAGGCTAATGCCTGGCACTCAGACAGTCTTGGGACTCGGAATGTTAGCAGATAGCACTAGGGCCCTTGGGGAGACAACACTGAATGATGGGACCAGCCGGCTGCAAATTGGCTGAGACATCTATCTAGGCTAACCTACAAAAGCTTTCAAATGGCACCCTGGGAACTCTCTGGAGGTCAGGATCTTGGGTTTATATTTCATTTTAAAAGATGCTACCCTGACTGCTTGAGGTGTCCCTCCTTACACTGTTCTGCTCACTCATTCATTAGTACTGGGAAAGAGATGTTGAAAGAACAAATCAACCTTATTTTCATCACAGGAAAAGGCAAAATTCCTACCAACTTGCTAGTTTGAAGTGGCTTTGAGAGTAAAGTAATTGGTTTACAATGGGAAAAGGGTTGTACTAAAACTAACTGTAGAGAGTTTTTGACAATGAGGTTAGGGAATATTTAGCATTTTCAGCTGTGTGTAATGACTCTTCAGCTTTAGTGGAAGTATAGGAGTAATCAGTTCAATTCAAACAATTTAACAAACATATTGCCTACCTACTATGTGCCAGGGACTATCAGAGGTGCAGGGATAGAAAGACAAAAATGAAAGCATTCCTGACCTCAAGGAGTTCATATTCTACTTTGTAATATAACATATACACAGATAAGTAAATACAAATTAATTTTTAAAAATCCTTATCTGCTATCTTAGAATCTAGTTCCAAGGCAGAAGAGCATTAAGGATTAGGGCAATTGGGGTTAAGTGACTTGTCCAGAGTCACATAGCTAGGAAGTAACTAGAGGGCATATTTGAACCTAGGACTTCTCATCTCCAGACCTGGAGATCTATCTACTGAGCCATCTAGCTGCCCCAATCCAAATTAATTTGAAGGGCAGTTAACTAGTGGAGGATTAGGAAAGGTCTTGTGTGGAAGGTGACACCTGACACGAGCCTTGAAGGGTGCTTGGCATCCCAAGCAGTAGAAATAAGGAGAGAGAGCATTCCAGGCATGGGTGAGAGCCTGTGGGAAAGCATGGCCATGGAAAATAGAGTAAGGGGAACAGCAAGGAGGTCATTCCAATAATCCTGATTGGAATAGAGAATGTATGAGGGGGAGTAATATGAAATCATAAGATAAGTTAGTGCCAGATTGTGTGGGCTTTAAATGCCAAACAGGAATTTGCATTTTATCCGAGAGTTAATAGTGAGACACTGAAGCAGGAAAGGGACGTGATCAGACCTGTGCATTGAGAAGATCATCTTGGCGTGCGTGGAGACCAGAATGGGGAGAGGGGCAGGACTCCGAGGTGGTAATCCTTCAGCAAAGTCCTGTGTTCTCCCTGTCTACATGCTTCACTTCTGGCTGAAGTCGAAATCAGACATGCTAGTGGGCTCTGGTAATAAAGCCAAGCAGGTAATGGGACACAGATGTTCCCTGTGACTTTGCCAGACACAAGAAAAAAGAGCTCTATCTTCAAGAACTGGGCTGGTAGTTTCCGCACCATAGAGCAAAGCGAGATGAAAAGTTTTCCTCTCACACGTCCACCAGAAAGAATCCTCTTCTGAGCACCCGGCGAAGTTAGGTTAAGCCAACAAGCGTTTATTTAGTGCCTGCTGTGTGCTAAGCTCTAGGGACAGAAAGAAAGGCAAATAAGACTGTACCTACCCTTGAGGAGCTCAGTGTAATGGGGTGGAGGTGATGGGGTAACATGGAAACAACTATGTGCAAAAAAGATATATACAGGATTAATTGGAGTTAATTAACAGAGGGAAAGCCCTAGCATTAAGGGGGATAGGGAAGAGCTTCTCCCAGAATCTAATATTTTAGCTGGGTTAGTAAAAATGAACTGGGAAAGGAGCAGTTGGGTGGCTCATTAGATAAAGAGCCAGGCCTGGAGATTAGAGGCCCCATATTCAAATTTGACTTCAGATACTTCCTAGCTGTGTGACCCTAGGCAAGTCACTTGACCTCCATTGCCTTTCTCTTACCACTCTTCTGCCTTGGAACCAATACTTAATATTGATTTTGAGATGGAAGGTAAAGGTATAAAAAAATGAACTGGGAAGGATTAAGATTTCTCCCTTGTTGCTGTGTTCCTCAAATATTTTCATTGTCTTTCTTTTTTTAAGGCCCTTACCTTCTGTCTTAGGATAAATACTAAGTATCAGTTCCAAGGCAGAAGAGCCATAAAGGCTAGGCAATGAGGGTCAAGTGATTTGCTTAAGGTTGCATTTGAACCCAAGACCTCCCATCTCCAACCTTGGCTCCCTATCTACTAAGCTACTAGCTGCCCTGCATTCATTGTCTTTCACAGAGAAGAGGAAGCAATGAAACCGACTTCCTTTCCCAACTGTCCTCTTCAAAGTGGTCTGAGTTTGGTGGTATCTTCCAGATTTCCTGAAAAGAGTTTAATAAACATACTCTACTTTGAAAAGTGACATGTTGATCAGGACATATGTTCTAGGCTGTTTCTCTCTTCATGAGGATGGATTTCGATGTTGATATGATCAAAGAAAAGCCATGCATGTCTAGGATGATACCTGCAGGATGGAGGGAAGCATTTGTCTCTGTGTGTAATGTTGTTGTGTTTCTCATTAAATATGGAAGGAGGGGTCTCATCCTCAATTAATGTTCTGCTCTGACCCACTGAACTTGCCCAATTATAGAGAAGGCAAGTAAAAACCTACTAGAACATGAATTGGAAAGGGAGGCAAGAAATCTGGATTCAAATTCAGTTCTTCTCCTTACTAGTTAGGTGACCCTCAGCCTCACCTTCCTCAACTGTAAAATGAGAGTGTTGGATAACTTCCTAGATGACTTTTAAGGTCTCTCTTAGTTTTATCAGTCTGCTCTTCTATGACTCTATTCACTTTTCTTTCACTCAGCTTCAAGAAACAGTGAAGCTCCATTCCACCAAGAATTTTTTTGTAGGCAGTAACATGGTGGATATTCGTTTGTAAAAGTGGGACAATAATACGCTAATACTTGCCTGCCAGAATTGGTGTAAGATTCAAATGAAATTATATATATATATATATAGTATGTATGTATATGTATATACACACATATATATGTGCTTTGTAAACTTTAAAGTATTATATGAATTTTAGCTATTATTATTGTTGCTGTTGTATTATTTTCTATTTTCTGTCCTTCCCCCTCAACACACACACACACAAACATTCCACACAAGCACACACACATACAAACCCTTGATCACCACTACTTCTATCTACCCTGGGGTGTCCTGGAAGAATTCCAACATTCCAGCTCATGAACTTACATTCAGACCCATTAGTGGTTTGGGTGGAATAATCACTTTTCTCTTTTTGTCCGAAGTTGCTAGGGAGAGTTACTGATAAGTTACACATTCGGTAGTTTTCCATGTCAACATTCCATTGGTGACTGGTGAGAGAACTGATCTGTGCACAGGGCTCTGTCTGTTGCTCAGAAGGCTGCTGTTCAGCATTCGTGCATGGGGAGGGTAGTTATAGTTTGCTTAGTTAAGCAACAGGATAGAAACTCATGAGTCAGGCATTCTAACTGAGACTTGCTTCCTATATAGCTAGCTGCCTTGTCTTTGGAAATTTAAGATCATAGACTGTTAGAGCTGGAAGGGATCTTGGAAGTCATCTCATCCAGTCCCTTACTTGTCCAAGAACACACAAATTATTTTTCTCCTTCCATCCTTCCTTCCTTCCTTCCTTCCTTCCTTCCTTCCTTCCTTCCTTCCTTCCTTCCTTCCTTTCTTTCTTTCTTTCTTTCTTTCTTTCTTTCTTTCTTTCTTTCTTTC
>NC_058133.1:134842218-134889404 GCF_016433145.1 Gracilinanus agilis
CTTTCTTTCTTTCTTTCTTTCTTTCTTTCTTTCTTTCTTTCTTTCTTTCTTTCTTTCTTTCTTTCTTCCTTCCTTCCTTCCTTCCTTCCTTCCTTCCTTCCTTCCTTCCTTCCTTTCCTTCTTTCTTTCTTCCTTTTTTAAATGAGAATGGTTTCTAGGAGGTGGTTTCAGAGGAGACAGTAATAAAAAATAATTGTAAAGTTCATTGCTAAATATAATGCATGGCATAAATGCTTAATGGAAAGATAATATGTTTTCTTTTCCTGCTTGGGAAACTTTCTGAGCTACAGAATCAATATTTGTCCAAACCTGGCCCCCACTAGGCAGTGCATCTAAATCACTACACAGAGGATGGTCCTGCTTGGCCCTGCCCTTGAATATAGGTGTGGACCATGAAATACCCAGCAGGGACTGCTGGGTATGTCTCAGGGCTCCAGTTGGCCATGTTGTCATTTCTTTTCCCAGAGGTCTAGCCAAGTGCTGAGATTACATATTTCTCCAGTCCAGAAAAAGGCCCATTTCTAGTTTCTGAATTCTTCACTGTGCCCCCCTGCTATCTCCTTCTCCACCCTGTTTGTTCTCCCTGGGTATCATTGTTGACCTTTTGGCTCTTTTAGATTTAGTAAAAATCATACTACAGATAGACTAGTATCAGGATATACAGAATACCTGACCCTTTTCTCATGAAGCCCCTTAGTGGAAAGCTGCTGGCCATCACTTGTTCTCTTTGGGAAACAGGAAAGAGCTGTCTTTCTTATTCAAGTCCTAGGAACATTCAAGGATGGTTCTTGCAACCCCTGAAAGATTTAAAGGCTCATCCTGAAAGTAATGGTAACAGGGCTACCAATTCCACAAAGAGCATTTTCTATGTGTTATGAGAATGCTGCAAAAGACTGAGTTTACAGATAATACCTGTTTCAGCTAAACTTTCTAGAATTTCATTTGAGAAAAAAAGCAAAGTTCAGCTTTGGAGATCATTTATTTATCTTATTGAAATACAGCATAGCAGCAACAGAGTGAAGTAGCTAGAGTGGTGGGCATAGAAACAGGGATCCTAGGTTTGAAGCTATCCCAGATATTAGGCATTTGATGAAAAGAATGTCACTTGAGCCTTCATTTCCTTATCTGTTAAATGATAATAATAATCCTTGTATTATCCACCTCCTGTGGTGGTTATGAGGAAAATGCTGTGCAAACCTTAAAGTGTTATTATATAAATATAAGTTATTATTATCATTATTGTTGAGTTCCTCACATTTCTGTCATGTGCATGAAATAATGGAGAACAAGCTCATGTTAGAATTAGGGAAAGAATTGCTTAAAGTAGTTTCTCTATCATCTCTCCCTAGGAATAGAATACTGCCTACAAAACTTTAAGAAATGTTGTATAGATTTGTAATCATCAAAAATAATAGTGTCCTTCTTGATGGGTTTTTTTTTTCCTGTGGTCCCTGAATAATTTCTGTTTCCACTTATAATTAAAATTATCTGGAAACTGTCTTAATTTTATAATTACTTATTAAATAGAAAAAAGCAGGACAGAGAAAGAAAGAGAAGCAGGAACTGTTTGGCTGGTTAGCTGGAAACTCTACAGCCCGTGGCTGCCCAGACAAAGAGCCTATCTAGTTGCTTGCTACTTGAACAGCTAAGTATTTCCAGAGCTAGATCATTTGGTCTCCTGAATCCCAAATTCCAGGGAAAAAAAAGGGTAAATTTCCTGCCCTTCCATCAATTTATGATGTCCCTTTCCAGAGCCTCTTTGATTGGAGGACTCACACCTCAATCAGGACAAAAGGTAGATCTTCTAGATGCCAGAAGTTTCTCTACCCCAGCTCTTGCTAAGAGACCCAACATGGTGCTAGGTGACCGACTTCATTACCTAAGAGAATCCTTGTTTATAGAAAATTGAACTTTAAAGTCAAAAGTTTGTTTGGGGGGGCAGCTGGGTAGCTCAGTGGATTGAGAGTCAGGCCTGGAGACAGGAGGTCCTAGGTTCAAACCCGGCCTCAGACACTTCCCAGCTGTGTGACCCTGGGCAAGTCACTTGACCCCCATTGCCCACCCTTACCAATCCTCCACCTATGAGACAATACACCGAAGTACAAGGGTTTAAAAAAAAAGATTGTTTGGGGGGCCAAAAAGTGGTACAAATTAATATTAACTTTCCACCCACTTCTACAGTTCCCTGACCCGCCCCCCCAATAACTCAAACTAATAGAAATGGGATGAAATAAGGATTATACTGAACTATCCTCACATTCCCCAGAGCAATGTTGTCTGAAGGAAAGGATTATCTATAAAGTTCTACTTGTAAAAGCCTTCTAGGCTTCCTGGAATTACCATCTAGGGCACTTTGATTTAACATACATTTATTAAGCACTCACTATGTATAAGGCATTATGCTAGACTCAGGAAATCAAAGACAAAAACCAAAAAGTTCCTGCCCTCAACAACTTTCCAGTTCATTAGGAAAAATAGCAAAAAGGTACTACAAAAGTAGACATAAAGTAATTTAATGAAGGAGGCAACACTAACAGCTAAGGGATAGGGAAAGCTCTCATAAAGGAAGTAGCACCTGAATTTAAACCTTGAAGTATGCTAGAGAGACTAAAAAGCAGAGAGGAGGAAGGAACATGGGTTGTAATCATGGGGCAAAGCCATTACAAAGGCATAGTGAAAGGAAATGGAATAGTTAGATTGGAGGGGAAAGTGGAGTATTTGAAGGGCAATAATATGAAATAAGACTGAAAAGGTTAGGTGAGGGCCAAATTATGGAGGGTTTTAGATGTCAGTTTGTAATTTGTTGAGCAGGGTTCTACACCTGAGTTCCAAGAACTGTTTTTTTTAATTGTTTGGTAACTATATTTCAATATAATTGGGATTTCTTTATAATCCTATGCATTTAAAAACATTATCTTGAGAAGGTTTCATCTGACTGCCGAAAGGGATCCATGAAACAAAAAGGTTAAGATCCCACGCTGTAGAAGAAAGAAGTAGAAAAGTCATTACCAGCTACAGGATCCTGAAGATGATTAAAGACTTCATTTTGGATAGCAGCAGTGGCTTTGCCAGTCATGTTAAGAGCTGATTTTCAAGAACCAGACTGAGAAGAAGCAATCATTACATAAAAAAGTATCATGTCCTCATGTAATTATGCCTGTGATTTAGAAGGTCATTCATTTTTTTTTGTCACGATGCTCATTATATTCTGAGTTACAGCAACATTTTAAAAAAGAACACTTGATGGATGAAATGTCTGAGAGATATTAAAACTAATTCATGACAAAAGGCAAAAACCAGGGGAAGGTATGCTTCTGAAGGTATAAGTCTGACTGGCACACTTTGTGTGTCGATGAGGAAACATGGAGGAGGGAATACTCCTGGGACCAGTGCCTCAATGAAACCAACATACTAATAGGAGTCATTCCTAGGCCTGATGTTAATTGGTTAGTTCTGGATTCCCTATTTCCCTAGGAGTTCAAGTGATATTGCTTGGGTTCAAGTATTCTTATTAGGTCTAAGAAGAGAGGTGAAACTGAGCTGTCCTTTCCGGAATCCTTTTAAAATAATAAAAAAAATTCTTTTAACTTTTGAAAAGTTTTTTCAATTACATGTAGAAATAATTTTTAGCAATTGTTATTTGACATTTTGTAATTAAGATTCTTTCCTTTCCCCCAGGTGATAAATAGTCTGATATAGGTTATGCTAGTGCTGTCACACAATACATATTTTATGCTATGAAAGTAGACAAACATTGTATATACAAGAAAAAACTCATAAAGGAAATAAAGTGAAAAATTGAATCCTTTGATATGTAGTCAGACTCTAACAGTTCCTTCTTTGGCTGTGGATAGCATTTTTCATCATGAGTCCCTTGGGGTTATCATTCTCCAGAATCTTTTTGACTTGAAATGATCCCAGGTGTCCAAATCCCTTAGGGTTATTACTAGTAGAGAGGGTCCCAAGGGCTCATTCTGGAATAAACATAAACCCAGCCTTCCAGAGAGATGTAGCAATTCAAAATGCTATAGACTATTTCTACTTGCTGGAGAGCAAAATTGGGAGGACAGAAATAAAAGGAAAAGAAGGAGAAAAATCAAGAGGGGCAGAAATAAAATACAAGAAAGAGAAAAATGAAACTTTTTATGTTAAGTTAGGAGTCAAGGGAGATAGAATATTACTTCTATACATGGAAGCATTGGATTAGTCATCTCACTTCTTTGTGCTTTACTTTTAACTTCTACAACACAGAATTTATTTGTGGCCAGATAATGGTCTTCAAAGACCTCTAGAGTCTTTGGGGAAGAGGTGGGCTAGTTCAGGATTCAGTTTTATTTCTGTCAGGAGAATGGTCCCATCCTCTATTAGCTTCCTCTTGAAAAATAATGCCTTTATGGTGCTATTAATCCATTAAGAATAGACTGGGCTTGGAGCTAAGTTTTTAGTAGTGGTAACAAACTTATCATGAGTTATCCACAGTCTTCCACAGGACTTCTCTTTGTATCCAAGGGGTCATATTTATTAGTATAATTGGCCTAGGATTATAATTCTAGTCAATGATAATGGAATAGAGTAATGCTAACTGGCCTATGGGATAAATGAATCCAAGAATTTGACCTGTGATCTAACCAGCTGGACAACTGGCTCCAAAGTTGCCATGTGTACATTTTGCATTTCAGATGTTAAATTTTCTACCCTGAGTTAGGCAATTTCCTATTTTTATTTCAAACCTCCACTCAGTGTTCCAAGTTTCACAACTCCTATGCTTCTGCTTTCTCTACTGAGGAGGATGATATTTTATGTAGGAAAGGCAGAACAAAAACAATTAAAAGGATGTTGGAAAACCAAGGAAAAGGAAGAAATGATAAGAAAGTACCTAGGTACCCTCAATGAGTTTAAATTACCAAGTCTGAACAAAATCCATCTCAGGGTACTGATAGAAATAGGGAATATGATTGTTAAGCCATTGCCAATGATTTTTGAAAGATTTATGGAGACTAATAAAGAAGCTGCTTGACAGAAGAAAGGAAAATGTAACAATTTTCAATAAAAGGGAAGAGGATGGAATCTGTATAGCCTAGATCTTTGACTTTTGGAAAATTCTGCAACATAGTTAGAAGAATGGCCTCTTCACTTATAGAAAGGGAAATCATGAACACTAAGCTCTAAATGGCTTGATTAATAACTGGTCATTCTGGATTTACTTTCTTTTTCTTTTTTTTTTTGCAGTATTAATAGACTGGTAGGTCAGTGGAATATTGCTGATATTGGATACAGTGTATATAGTGTATCTAGATTTGAGGAAAGCATTTGGCAAGTTTTTTAATGCCTTTCTTATAAACAAGATGGAAGAGACCTCAAAGTTGGTTGAATGACTGAACCCAAGTGATCATTAATGGATCAACATTAAAGAAAGACTCTAGTGGAGTTATTGTTTAACATTTTAATCCATGATTTAGGTTAAATCATAGATGGCATGCATAGAGGTAGTTAGGTGGCATAGTGGACAGAGCACTGGGCTTGGAATTACATGGGGTCATGAAGAGTTGGACATGACTGAAAAATAGCTTGATGACAAAATACTTATCAAATTTTCAGATGATGCAATATCAAGAAGGATAACTGAGAACAGAGACAAGATTCAAAAATAATTCAATGGGTTAGAAGAGTGGGCAGAACCTGATAATAAGTTTATTAGATATAAATATAAAATTTTGTGCTTAGATTTTAAAAATCAACCACAAAAAAAGAGACTAGGGGAGCATAGCTGGATACTAGTTTGTGCAAAAAGAGATATGAGAATTTAATAGAAGGCAAATTCCATATAAATTAATAGTAAGTATAACATGGTCACCGAAAAGCAAATGTGATCTAGGCTGAATTAAGAGAGATGTCATATCCAGAATGAAGAATGTGATATTTCCATTATAGTCTGATCTGGTCAGACTCCATTTTCTATACTGTTGTCAGTACTGGGAATCATATAGATAAGATATGGAGTTTCTAAGGGGAGGATGACTAGGAAGGTGAGATGTTCTATAGAAATCAGATACAGAAATTAAGGATGGTTAGCCTGGAAAAGAGAAAATTCATTGAAGACATGGTAAGCTATCCTCCATAAAGTCAAGTATTTGAAGGACTATTATGTGGAAGAAGGATTAGACTTGTTCTACTTGACTCCAGAGAATAGAATTTACCCCTCAAACATAAAAACACTTCTAGTGTTGTGGTAGAAATGGGATAAATTTGGAGGTCAAAAAAATTTAAGTTCAAATCTCACCTCTTCCACTTTACTAGTGGAATCATAGGCAAGTTGCTTTACTTCTCTGAGCTTTGGATTCCTCATCTTTAAAATAGGGATAATAATTACTACAGGACAACTTAAAATGCTGTTGGGAAGAAGATATGAAATGTTATAAGTAAAAAGCTTTGAAATCTTAAAGCATTATTGAAAAGTCAAATGGTGACTCTTATTCATCAAGAACAAGGGGTAGAGGGGGGCAGCTGGGTAGCTCAGTGGATTGAGAGTCAGGCCTAGAAATGGGAGGTCCTAGGTTCAAATCCGGCCTCAGACACTTCCCAGCTGTGTGACCCTGGGCAAGTCACTTGACCCCCATTGCCCACCCTTACCACTCTTACACCAAAGAGTCAATACTCAGAAGTTAAGGATTAAAAAAAAAGTTAAAAAAAAAGAACAAGGGGTAGAAATTGCAGAAGGGTCAAAAAGAGAAATGGACTGACTTGGGAGATGGTTGTTTCAATTCTCTGAGCCTTAGTTCCTCATCTTTTTTTAAAACCCTTACTTTCTGTCATGGAATTGATAAAAAGTATTGATATCTGAGTAACCGAGTCCAGATTTGAACCCAGGTCCTCCTTATTCCAGGCCTGGGCTTTCTATCCAATGAGATAACTGCCCCTCTTGGTTCCTTATCTTTATAAGGATTGGACTACTAAAATCCTTCCTAGCTCTAAATCTGCAATTCTAGGATGGGTTCCTCTCCATCAGAGGTCTTCAAGTAGAGGCTGAATTATTACTTGATAGGATTTTTGAAGCAGGAATTCCTGTTCATGTATAGATTGGTCTAAGTTGTGATTGTGTGAATACCTTCTAAATCTCTTCAGCTGTCTTTTCATCACTAGTCCCCATGCTATCTTTTTTCCTCTGTTCCCCTTTAGCTTCCACAATGGAAACATCTTCCAAGTCCTTCTCAAGATAGCATCCTCCTCCATTCAGACTCAGCTGCCCCTCTACTCATAGGATCATCCATCCCCTTGTCTCTCCAAACCCTGGGCAACCATAAATGCTCTGCCCCATTGATTCTTATTCCATAGAGCAAGACAGTCCTGTGCTTCAGGTTTTGTTGTTGTTATTTTCATCCTTGAAGTACCATATCTACCTTTTGAAGTTAAAGGCAGTAAGAATAATCTATACCATTTGGGGAAAGACAGGCACAATGGAAAAATGACAGCTCACTTTAAGGTCTGCAAATTACTTTACAAACATTGCGTCATTTATTCTTCCCAACTATACCTTGAGGTAGGTAGGTACTATTATTATCTCCATTCTACAGATGAGGAAACAGAGGCTCAGAGAGGTTTAGGTAGCATGTATTTGAAGGGGGATTTGAATGGAGGTCTCCCTGACTCCAAGTCCAGTGTTTTATTGGGGGAGAAAAAAAAAAAAAAGAAGAGCTCTATTCATCAAGGCAATTAGCTGTAATCAAGAATAAAATCCACAATCAACAAGCTGATAGAGAAACATGTTCCTACACTGAAAGGCAATCAACAGGTAATAAGAGTATTCCAGGAATGTTCTCTTTTCCGCCTACCAGCACCTTCCCTGCCATTTTCTTTGTCACTATGCTGTCCTATTCAATCCCTGCATCAGGAGGAGTGGATCTGGGCTTTTCTGTCACTGGTGCTTTCTCCCTGATGTCCTTGACAACAGTTCTCCACACTAGGGGTAACAGCAGGATTTTGTACTGGGCTGCCAGTATCCTTTGGCAGAAAAAAACATTGTCTGAGTCAGAGCAGGAAAGTAATTAACCCTCATGATATTTCTTGGAGGGACGAACAAATAGCTAAACCAGATGCAGGGAGTGCTCAAGTAATCCTGCTACTGAAAGGAATGAAATTCAAAGTGTTCCCAACTTGGGAGGTCTGGTTGCCACTCCTTAAACCTAGACAACTGATTTGGTACACCCTCTCCAAAGGCCTCTTACTCCCAGTGAATGCCTAGCTGCTGCTTGCTGGATGATATTCAGCCCCCAGATTATATTTGCAAGAACCTAATGCTAACATCCCCCCCCCCCAGTCTCTTTAGGTCCAGAATATAGCTATAAACATCTATGTAGAGCATAAGTCAAGAAGTCAATCATTTTAAGGGATTTATACTTTCTGTATACTGAATACTATACTGGGTTCTGGATGAACACAAAAGAAATGGAATGATCTATTCCCACCCTTAAGGACTTTTACTCTAGCTGGGGGAGACAAGACAAACACACCTGAAAAAGTCATTGTACTGCATACTATAATGTAATTTGGGACTGATAAGTATGAGGAATGGAAAGAAATCTGGAAAGATCTTTAGAAAATAATGCAAAGAGATTTTTAAAAAGCAGAATCAGAAGAATGGAGTGATATAAGAGGGAAAAGGGATGAAGAATGGACAAAGAATGCAGATGAAACTCAGAAGAGTAGACTGAAAAGTTAGGAGATTTTACACACTGACATTAATTTATGTGTAAATAGTTATTCAGAAAGTTTGATTTCTCTGAGTTCAAAATTAAAGTTTATAATAAATCATATAATTTTAAAAGACATTAAACTAGACAGGCTCTATTGATTACATGTTATTCTGCTCTAGTGAGAACGTGGGAAGATGTTTTTCTAGAACCTAAGCACATAATCACACATTTAGAAGGAAACTTTTCTACAAAGAGGCCAAAGTAGTAGCTAATGATGATACCTTTTATTTGCATTTGTTCTTCCTTTTTAGAAGCTAGTAGAGCTCTATGATATTATCTTACTAATTCTTAGTCACAGATTTCCTCCCTATCCCCCAAAATTCCTTAAGGACCAAGAATTATTATTCTCATTCTACAAATAAAAAGGTTAAAACAGACCACAGATTTAGTTATTTGCCAAGGTCATATGCCAAATCAAAGCTCATCAATCAGCAAAGACATATTGAGCATTGTAATGTACAGAAATGGGCCAGCCATTTTCTTTAGGCACAAAAAAACAGTTTGCCATTCTGGAACTCAGAACCTGGCAAAGTAGCCCTGGGCATATGCCAAGGTGACAAACTGCTACTTTGTACCTACAGAAAATGGCTGCCCATTTCTGTACATTACAGCATCTATGTATGCTGTATGCCAAACACTAAACTTGGTATTGGGGGTCCAAATATAAAGAATGAAACAATCTCTTTTCTCAAAGAGCAAAATTCTAACAGAAGAGACAAGTACATACTTGAGTATATAAAGGGAATAAGTGCCAATAAATATGATAGGAAGGAAGCACCCTACAGTTGCGCAGATCAATAAAGGTTTCATGTAGAAAGTGATACTTGAATTGCATCTTAAAGAATGAAGGGATTTTATGAGGTAGAAATAAGGAGAGAGTACATTTCAAGTATGGGGGATGAACAGCAAAAAGGTACTGGGTCTGTAGATAGAGTGCTATGTGGTAGGCAGGGTGGATGTGAGAAGGGTAATAATGCCCAATGTAGCTGGAAAAAGAAGTCAGGGTCAGATTGTGTAGAGCTTTAAAAGCTAAACAAAAGACCTTATAAGATCCTGAGGCAAGAGGGAACCACTGGAGTTTATTGGATAGGGAAAGGCATGGTCAGATCTATGTTTAAGGAAAATCACTTTGGTAGCTGCCCAGAAAATGGACTGGGGTGGGGAGAGCTTTGAAGAAGGGAGACAGATTTTAATAGGCAAAGCCCAAGTAAAGAAAAAGGGTCAGATGTGAGAGATGGTACAATCAAATATCTGGCAACTGATTGAATATGTGAGATGAGGGAGAGTGAGAATAACAGGGAGCCAAGAATTTAGGAAGCAGAAACAAAAGAAAATCTGACTCCTAATTCCATCATCATCCACAAACAACATTATTATGTGCTCAACTGTTTAAACACCTTCCAAAAGGAATCAGAAAATTACACACATTTCTCTAGGTGTTTATAGGCCAATACAGGTAATAGAGATGTAGTTAAATATTGTAGTAGCAATATACAACTGCTATTCTCTTGGATGCACCTGTATGGTAATTTGACCCAGGGAAGCATCACCGTGGCTACTTGAGTTCATCCATATCCCTCACTAAATGATGCTGTCATAAAAAGGTCCCCTAAGCTCAAGGGTTGCTCCTTGAACAAAGAGAGACACAATGGAGTCAGCTGGCAAGCATGGAACCAGGAAGAAAGTAAAGACATTTAGATATGGTTGGAGAGAAAAGCAGCAAAATTCACTTTACTTGAGTAGCAGGTATAAGAACTGAGACAGGTGACCCAATCACCTTCTTGTTACAGATCAAAATATTACAATTATGATGATGATGATGTTAACTAACATTTTTATGCCCTTGAAGTTTGTTCATTTGTTTTTAAATCCTTACCCTCCATATTAGAATAAATACTAAGTGTTGATCCAAGGCAGAAGAGTGGTAAAAGCTAGGCAATGGAGGTTAAATGACTTGACCAGGATCACACATCTAGGAAGTGTCTGAAGCCACAATTGAACCCACAACCTCCTAACTCTAGGCCTAGCTTTCTATCTCCTGAGGTACCTAGCTTCCCTATGAACTTATTATTTCTTTTAAATTGGCATTTGTATTTCAACATGATTGTCTTCCACAAAAGGTCAAGAAGATCAAGGGAACTAATGAAAAAATTGTGAAGGAAGGAGGCCTAGCAGTACTAGATCTTAAGCTATACTATAAAGCAGCAATCATCAAAACAATACACTATTGGCTAATGAATAGAATGGCTAAAGAATACGAACAAGCAATTTTCAAATGAAGAATCAAAGCCATCAATAATCATATGAAAAAATGTTCTAAATCACTCTTGATTAAAGAAATGCAAATTAAAACAATTCCGAGGTACCACCTCACACCAATATAAAGGAAAAGTATATAAAGTCAAGTGGCGAATGTAGGAGGAAATGTAGCAAAATTGGGACACTGCTGGTGGAGTTGTGAACTCATTCAACCATTCTGGAGGGCAGTTTGGAACTATGCCCAGAGGGCTATAAAATTGTGCATATACTTTGATCCAATAATGCCACTACTGGGTCTATATCCCAAAGAGATAATAAAAAAAGGGGAAAGGATCTACTTATACAAAAATATTTATGGCTGCTCTTTTTGTGGTTGCAAAGAATTGGAAATAGAGGGAATGTCCATTATTTGTGAAATGGCTGAACAAATTGTTGGTAATGTTGATACTTGTTGGTACATGTTGATTACCACTATTGTGCTATAAGAAATGATAAGCAAGATGATTCCAGAAAAAAACTGGAAAGATCTGCAGGAACTGATGGAGAGAGAAATAAGCAGAACTGAAAGAACATTATACATAATAATAGCAATATTTGATGATGATTATCTATGAAAACTTGGACTTCTCTCAGCAATGCAATGATCTGGGACAATCTGAAAGACTTATGATAGGGAATGCTATCCACCTCCAGAGAAAGAACTGTTGGAGTCATCTTTCACATCAATGTATTTTTGGTTTTATTTTAGAGTTTGGGTTACATATGACTTTGCTCTTACAACAAGGACCAATCTGGAAGTGTGTTTTGCATAACAAAAAATGAAAAAAAAAACCATGACTGTCTTCCTTTGCAATTCTATGCATTCTATTTCATGTATTTAAAAACATGATTCTAAGGAAGGATCCATAGACTTCAACAGTCTTCCCAAGGGGGAACAAAAAAAGATGACAAATTCCTGATCTCATAGAAGTTTCCAGCCAATGTGAACCAGGTACCTTCATGTAAATGGTGGTAGGCATCCTCCTGTCTCCTGTCCACTAACATGCATCACCTAGGGAATCTGGTGTTTAAATTCTGTATCTTGGGAATCATGCCCTGACTAAAAACGTAAGCAGTTTGCATCAGGATCCTGCTTATTTGGGTCTTTCTGGGTCCTGAAATCTACCAGTTATTCATTTAAATTAGGAGGAAAAATCACTACTGCCTGATACAGGTTAGCCATGGACTAGGCAGCTAGGTGGCTCACTACATAGTGTGCTAGACCCAGAGTAGGACCTGAGTTCAAATCCAGATGCTTACTAGCTGAGTAAGTCACTTCACTTCTATCTGTCTCAGTTTCCTGATCTTAAGGTGCTAGGTTTACATGCTAGTTCTTACTAGACTAGCTTGCTTTTTGCATTTGTGAAGTGCCTGCTATGTGCTAGGTATTGAAGATACAGAGATAAAAACATAAATAGTCCCTTTCTTCAAGGAATTCACATTCTACTGGGAGCATCCAGAGAAGAAATAGATCATAAATTAGATCAACAAAATTTTAAAAATCATCAAAAATAAAACTAATCCAAACACATACCATACACATCAGAAATAAAGGATTTTCAAGGTATTTGGCAATGATGAATGCATAACTAAAGTGGAGAGTAGAGGGAGCAGCTTTTGGAGCAGACACTGAATCTTGTTAAATTGAATGATCTGAAGTAAGTTATTCAATCACCTTTTCTAATCTATAAAATGAAAGGGTTAAATTAAAGGCTTTCTAACTTTCTTCTAAGTTTTAAATGACTTTAAGTGCCTATGATTTACTATGAATCATTTCAACAATAATTCCAAAATTCCTGCATATTAAGATGTTGGAAAAGAATAGATATTGTCCTACAGCTCTCTATTTTTCCATTTTCAAGAACCACTGCAAGAAAAGCTACCAAACCCTCAGGGGAAGTGGGTGCTTAGGAGGCCACTGGGATGGGAGCTCCAGTTTAGCTGGCCTCAGGAACCTCATGCCATCTGTTGCAAGGGTCCCCAGGCCAAATGAGCCATGCCACTGCTGAGGGAACCCTCGTCCTTTGTCCCAGCAGGCAGAGCAGTTGGCATTCTTGCTGAAAACCAAGACTGACAGCTGTGCACACTGGGGTTCTTTGGAAGGAACTGTTGGAATTACTCAAGTCCATGGGGATCTCTACACTAATCCTTCAGTCCAGCAAAGAAACACCTTCTTCGGCACTCAAGTCCTTCCCCAGGGTCAGTCAGTCAGTCAAGGTAAATATGGAACACCGCCAACATCCCAAGGTATGCCCACTGTGTGTGGGCAAGGCCCTGTGAGAATCAGTGGAGGAATTCTTAAGAAACAAAAGACCCGTCCCTGGCTTTAGGGAATAGCCTGTCTCAGTGAAAATCCACAAAACAGGAACGGTGAGAAGAGACATTATAACCCAAGGCCCATTTATTCCTTTGAGCCCCTCCCTATTAGATTCTTTCCAGTCTGAAGAGAAGAGGTCTGGAACTCCTCACACAGATACTGAATTGCTTTTACAGAGATTCTGCCAGAAACCAACTCTACGAAGTGATCCCATCCCCAGTTTGCATTTGAGTCTGGAGTAAAATAGCTCTAAGATCTTATTATCAAGGCTTCAAGTCACTCAAGCCCCTTATGTAAAAGCTTCTTAATTAAACATATTACTGGGGCTTCCATTGAGAGGGTTGTCTGGGACACAGGCAGGGCTTACACAGTGAGGCAGGCTGACAGGCATCCACCAGCTCATGTTGCTGTGCAAAGTGGCTGCTGTCCTAGCCTTTGCTGGGAGGGCTGAGAGCAGGGAAAGAGAGGCACAAAGCCCCAAAGTCAAAGGTTCTTCACCCCAGGTGCTTGGATAGATTATAGGAGGTCTGTGAACTTCAAGGATGGACAATTTTTATTTTATTACATTTTTATTTATTTTAATTGAGCTCTAACTGAAATTGAGCATTTTCTTCAGTTACAAATTTATCTATCTAACATCTATTTATTTGTTCATATTATCTGTCTCTATTTCTGAGGCTAGGTCTCTATCTTACCTAGGATATAAGTGCCACAAACACTCATGGGTCCAATTACGTGGTCTGCTGTGACAATGCAGGTCAGTTTGCCCCTTTCTTAGGCATTCTACTCTTCCCTCCCCATTTCTACCCCTGGGTAAAATCATTATATAACATTGCTGCTAAATTCCATATGGATACCCACCTGGCTTTAGCTCTAGTAGTCATTCAGTCAAAAACTTTTAAAACAATTTTATTTTTAAAATGCTAATAAATTTCTATAAGTTTTCTGAAGTTATATGATCCATATTGTCTCCCTCCTTTCTTCACTCTTCCCTCTTGGAGCTGAAAAGCAATTTGATCTGGATTATACATATATTATCACACAAAACATTTCCATATTATTGATTTTTTTTAAAACCCTTACCTTCTAGTATTGGCTCCAAGGCAGAAGAGTGGTAAAGGCTAGGCAATGGGAGTCAAGTGACTTGCCCAGGGTAACACAGTTGGGAAGTGTCTGAGGCCAGATTTGAACCTAGGACCTCCCATCTCTAGGTCTGGCTCTCAATCCACTGAGCCACCCGGCTGCTCCCCATATTATTCATTTTTATAAGTGAATAATCTTATAAAGCCAAATCCCCAAAACACAACCAAATAAATAAGTGATAAATCATGTGTTTTTGCCTGCATTCCTATTCCCACAGTTCTTTCTCTGGAGGTAGATAGCATTCTTTTTCATAAGTCCCTCAGAATCGTCCTGGATTATTTATTATATGATCGTTATTAGCTAAGTCTATCACATTTGATCATTCCACGGTTACTGTGTGCAGTGTTCTCCTGGTTCTGCTTATTTCACTCTGTATCAGTTCACATAGGTCTTTCTAGGTCTTTCTGAAACCATCCTGTTCATCATTCCTTATAGCACTAAAGTATTCCAACACTATCATATACCACAATTTGTTCAGCCATCCCCCAATTGAGGGAAATCCCTTTAGTTTCCAATTCTTTGCTATCGCAAAGAGAGCAGCTATAAGTAGTTTTGTACAAAAAGGTTCTTTCCAATTTTAAAAAAGCCTCTTTGAGATACAGACCTAGAATCAAACCCTACTGTGTGCTAGACTTTGGAAATACAAAAAGGAAACAAAGGATAGTCCTGCCCTCAAAGATTCATAATCTAATGGGGAAGCTTATTTTGGAGCTAGCAAGTTTAAGCATTCTGGTAGAATAACTAATTCGACTAGCCTTACCCTATCCTAATAGTAGAATTATGGTCTTATTTATGACTTTTAAAAAACATCACTTTAGTCTGAAAGGAATGCCATTGGCTTTTAAACTCTGTGGACAAAATGGTCTGTGGCATTTACACAAAAAGTTGAGAACCACTGGCTAAAGCTTCAGAGATACAAATACACAAAGGCTCCATGATTAGAAAACCCAAACTCTTGAAAGATCCAAAGTTCACTCAAAAGCATTAGAAAGTCCAACCAAGATGTGTGTGTGTGTGTGTTTTGTTTATGTATGTAGATTGCGTGTGTGTGTGTGTGTGTGTGTGTGTGTGTGTGTAAACTTTTCAGTGCTATACAGGAAGGCTCCTAATGCTATCATACATTAGGGAGTAATATGAAAATTATAAACTCTGGGACCAATAAAACGACCCTGATTTAGGAAGAATTCTTATTGCTACTCCATGGCTTTTGGTAACCCCATACAAGAGTAGATATGCTCCCTTCTTCTCCCCACATCATTGTGGTTTCCTGACCAGTCTCTAGTCATACTTTTGGTTCAACTGTTACTTATATCTCCAAACTATATTTCTCAGTTCACAAAGAAGCCTAGATTTGATCTCAAATGACCTAGGTTCATATTTTGGCTCTGCCACTTATTCCTTTTGGGTAATTCCACCCCTTTTGGACTTCACTTTCCTCAAGGGCAAAATAAAGGGGATGGACCATGTGACCTCAGAAGTTCTTTCCATCTCTAAATCTGTGAATCTGATGATCCCTTGTAGGATTATCTCATGCTTGCTTCCTGGTCCTGCCCATCAAGACTGACCCTCGACAAAACTGTAAAGGAGTCTTTGTCCCTTCCGTTCCCCTTTTTGACAACCCTTCTATTTCCTTGCCCCTCTCATTCTCTCCTCTAACTTCTCTTCTTCTGGGTGGACTAATTTTAAGTATTCATTCTGCAATTCTTCTGCAAAGCCTTGTTCTTAGCTAGTTGCCAACTCTAATCCCTTCTAAAGTGTTAGCTGCTGATGGCTTAAAGTGTTATCCCTCTCAGAGGTGCTGGAATCATAATAGGGGATTCCCGAGGACTAGGATGCCTTCAAGACCTAAAGTAATAATCTCCAAAAGTGGGATTCTAGGCACTAGAACAGGTATACAGGAAAAACATATTTGGGCAGGGGCCAAGGAGTAAGGAAGATCCCCTTCAGAGGCAGGCCAAATTGTGACTCTGCACTTCTGATCTCAGACTTCATCTCCACCCAGCCGCCCCCTAAACAGTGTGGCATCCAACAACTGCTGGGACTGCAAGCACAACCCAGTCCTTGGGGTACAAAACCAAGCAATGCAGAGAAGAGATTTATATGCAGGAGTCACTCCTGGCAGCCAGCTGCACAAACCATGAGCTGGCTGAAATCAGGCAATGCAAACAAAAAGAGGAGTATGTCTTAGAGGTCGTGCCCTAAATCTGCTGCCTCCCACTGGCTAGGGATTTGAATACCAAGCCTAGAACAAACAGAACCTTTATTTACCTTTTTAAACAATTTACCAGTACTTGAAAGAATACTACTATTAATAAAGAGAGCAACGGACTAGTACTTGGTGATTGATTGCAAATTGACAACCCTTTTATCCCTTCAAATTTGGAGGTTCTGGTATTTGGCATGGGGGAGTTGATTTTTTTTTCTGCTCTGGGAAAAATCTCAACCAACAAATATATGTTGAGGCCTAGCATGTGGTACCCTAAAGTACTATGCTGGTTATTCTTGGGTTTCTGGACAACATTTATATCATCACTACATTTTTTTAAACCCTTACCTTCCGTCTTGGAATCAATACTGTGTATCAATACTACAAGGCAGAAGAACGGTAAGAGCTAGGCATTGGGGGTTAAGTGACTTGCCCAGGGTCACACAGCTAGGAAGTGTCTGAGGTCAGATTTGAACCTAGGACCTCCTGTCTCTAGGACTACCACATTTTAAAGTATGGACTCTCATCCTAGAAGTCTACAGATCTTAAATAGATTTCAAGGTGCCCATGACCTTGGAGGAGAAAAAAAATTATATCTTTATTTCAATGTAATTGGTTTCCTTTTGTGATCTTATGTATTTTACTTTATACATTTAAAAATATTATTCTGAGATTAGGTCCATAGGCTCTCCTGGACTTCCAAAGGGGTCCATGACACAAGAACATTGGCTTTTTAGGTATAAAAACCCTGTTACTTGAGACTTACAGCAAAACTGTGAGGTAGTGATTGTGGGTAATATCTCCATTTTTCAGATGAGAATAGGTTAGATTAACCTCACTGAACCTTTGAGAAGTTAATTTTTTCATGGTCACAGAGCAAATAAGGGCAGAGATAGAATTCGATAATCAGGCCTTCTGACTCCAAATTTGGAGGTAGTACTGAAGCTATTGTTATCTTGCTTCCTTGTCAAAAATGTGTAATATGTTATCTCTGCTTTCATAAAGCTTATAATCTAGACACTATGAAAAGAAGACTAACCATACAAGGCAGATAAATAATATTTTCCAAGGCAATAGTACAGATGACCTTTGAGAGACCTCAGGAGAAGGAGAGATAGCTTCAGAGTAAGGAGAAGCCTCCTGGAATTGGTGGGAATCGAGGAGAGAATTGAAGAAAGGATATGATTTTAGTAAGTGAAAGGAAGATCCAACAAAAGTAGGAGAAAAATCAGGAAGAAGAAAATGGGAGGATGTTATAGGGATGATAGATAAACCTATTTGGCTAAAATAGAATAAAAATGGAATAATAACTCATATTCATGGTACTTTTATAGTTTACAAAATGTTTCAAATATGTAACTAAAACCTCAAAGTCCATTGATCTGGGACTCCCTCCTTATTAGTGAAGACTGATTACTCAATGCATGTAGGGTAGAGATGTGGAGATATGCCATTCTCTCCTCTCCTTAGATATCTAGCACGATAGATAAACTCTGGGAAGAAGCCAACGGTATATAGAAGCTACCAATCTCTAATATATCCCTCCCTATTCTCAGCTTGGTGTGTTAGAGACTGTGAGGAATTTCCCCCTGAGTGAGATCTGGAACTCTCCCTTGATTGATCTGAGATAGCTCACTCCCAAAGGGAGAGCCTATTCAATCTCTGTTGTCTGCTATTTAATCTCAGATGTATACTTTCTCTGGTTTCTATTTGCTTTGAGTTTGGGTAAAGGGATTTATTTGTGATTTGTTATATGTGTTCCTTGTGGAACCTGCGTTTGGTGGAAAAGGAATCAAGCCTTGAATATATAGCTTAAGACACTCTCCATTAAGGAACAGAGATTGAGGTGAAGTATGAACTTAAAAATTACTTCCCCTATACTAATAATATTTAAGGAAGCAGTTAAATATCATTCTAGTTTCTGTTCTGTCAGAGGAAAGCAGAGTGGCCAACCTCTGTTCCCAATCTCCTGATTCCCTTCCTGGCAAGAAATCAAATTCTCCTTTGGAGAAAGATAGGGGAAGGAGATGCTAGGAATAACTATTCTTGCCTCCCTGTGAGCCATATCTAAACAGATCCTTATGGACATGTATAACCTGCATAGGCAAAAACAAAACATTGCAACCTACACACACGTACCCTTAAACATTTATTATCTTATTTGAGCCTCACAAAACCCATAGGGGATAAGTATATTATTCCTGTTTTCTCCGAGGAGAGAGGTTAGATTGCTGATAGTTGCACATCTAGTAAATGCTTAGAGGTGAGATTCAGGGGTAAGAGAATAAGGATTTATATAGTGCCAGGAACTATGCTAAGCACTTTACACAAATATATATCATTCGATCCTCACAACAACTTTGCAAGATAGGTGCTGTATCATCCCTATTTTACAGGTGAGGAAACTGAGACAAAACCC
The DNA here is from genome assembly GCF_016433145.1 of Gracilinanus agilis. Lineage (NCBI taxonomy): Eukaryota > Metazoa > Chordata > Mammalia > Didelphimorphia > Didelphidae > Gracilinanus > Gracilinanus agilis. The sequence goes on from NC_058133.1 coordinate 134,861,352, forward strand.
AAGCCAAGACTCCAAATCCACAACTGTGCCAGGCTGCTAGAAAGGTAAATTAGGACCAGACTAAAGAGGGCTTCAAATGACAGGTTAAGTAGTTTGGAGTTAAATTGAAAATAAAGTTGTAAACTACTCATCTCAACTGGTCCTCTTTCTTGCCCATTTATATAGTGGGAAAGCTCCTTTAGGAAGTTTCTCCACTCTAGTCCACACTGAGCTCTCCTTTCTCTGAATTCTTACTTCTCTTTACAATGATTACCTGCTAGTTTAAGGTTTAACTGCTCTTTAATTAACTTCCACTTGTCATTTTATTTCCCCAAGGAGACTGTAAGCCCCTTAAGGACCCAACCTAGTCTATAGCCCTGCTGCATCATTCACAGTTCCTAGTGCAATGCTGGGCATATAGAAGATGCTCATAAAGGTTTTTTTGAGTGATTGCAAGTTATATAGTTTTGGTTTGGTTGGGGGAGGGAGGACGTCTAGAACAGGCTAGGAATAGCAATCAACTCTGACTTCCAAGCTCTTTGTCTCCCTGGCTTCCTCCCTGTGTGGTTTTGGCAAGGATAATAAACTCAGTACTAAGGCAGCAACTGGAATGAAGGTCAAAGAATACAGTCTGGGTTTAACAAGGCCTTAGTGAAGTACTCTTCCTCCGTGGCCTCCCCCCACCCTCTCCTTTTGTGTCTAAGAAGCCTGCCCACCCCTTACCAAACTTCCCCAAATAGTGTGTTTTGGTGGCCACATGTCCAGCATCTTGTATAAATAGGCAAAACTACCCCATTGGATAAAAAAAAAATTGTTATGCTAAGGGTGAAGGGCTTCTCTACAAAGAAAGCTGATTGAGGACATTTCTGACCATAATTTCCTTGATTGCTGTCTCCTGGAAGGATCCATCCCCTGCAGACTTACACAGGTATGTCATCGTGTACCTAACTGCCAGGATGCCAGCAATGTCACTGCACCACAGTTCTGAGGAGGAGGCAGCCCAATTTTCTGCTGTAAAAGCAGTCAAGGGCAGGGGGTTAAAGAGAAAAACAAAAATAGGAGACCAAGTAACAAAGCCACAGAAAAGCTCATCTTGTTAGTTTGTGTTTTTCCAAGCCTTCCTCTGTTCCCCCACCCCCAGCTCCTTCTCCGGTTACCTCCAGCCCCATGCTGTTACCATTATTACTATTAATAATTGATGGAGTACCATACTGCATTCAAGCCCCCTTACAAACTCACAGAATGCAGAGAAAGCAAAGCCTTTGCCCCAAGGGACTTCTCTCCCAAGTCAGTCAGATGAGATGTGTGTGCAAAAGAAGAGAGAGACAGAAGGTGGTGGGTGAGGGGTTAAGGGTAGGTTGGAAAATGGTAATAATGGCTCTGCCAGTGGGGTGAGGGAAAAGTATTTGAAAGACTGAGAAAATGCCCTATTGCTTCTGGTGACACAAAAGTGGGAGTGAGGCATATAAGAAACTAGAAAGGAAAAAAAAATCCAATGTATTCAATTTATCAGAGTTTAAGCATTTCTCCACATGGCCATGTATACTCGGTCACACCTTTTCCCCCAATCATTCTTTCTCTTCTTCTGTGAGCACCAGGGATTGGCCCACCTAATTCCCTTTCTATTTCCACAGCTTATTGCTTATAACTAAGGTTTCTCTTTTCTCCCGCAGAGTGAACCAATCACTGTTTCATAGTTTCTCTCCTACATGCTGGTCCTTGAGGCAAATCCACAGGCTTTTTGGCTTGAGGAAGGGTTTTTACTTCTAGGGAAACAAGGAATGTGGAGAATTCTTCCTAAGCTCTCCCACTCGCCTCTTCCCTCTTTTCATTAGGTTCTCAAAGGCTTAAAAATCACATAAAGATGACAATAGAAGTAAAATTTCAGGGGAAACTGGACCCAAAACATTCTGGGTATTTTATCAAATTGACAGAGGCAAGTGCTCCAGGATGATTGGCAAGATTGGGACTTTTGAGTGGGAGATGTATTAGCAAAGCAGTATTGGCAATGAGAAAGTGAGGGAAGAACAATGATGGCAGTGATGGAAGGGAAGGATATTAGATTCATCATCTCTTCCCCTAGCATTTCAATTTTGCTGCTGCCAGTTCCATCATCTATGACTAGGGTAGGGGCAAAATTAAGAGAGATGCAGAAGTGATTGGGAGGTTAGGGACTGCATGGCATGGAGACTTGTAGACTACACATAAACATTACACCTGTTGTTATACTGTTTTTCAGTCATGTCTGATTCCTCATGACCCCATCTGAGATTTTCTCAGCAAAGATACTGAAATGGTTTGCCATTTCCTTTTCCAGCTCATTTTACAAATGAGGTCAACTGAGATCAACAGGGATAAGTGACTTGCCCATGGTCACCCAGCTAATAAGTGTCTGAGACCAGATTTGAACTCAGGAAGTCTTTCTGACTTCAGGCTCAGCATTCTATCCACTGTACCAACTAGTCCCAATCATAAACGGTACCTTTATCATAGACACTATACTTCTTTTTAAAAAATACTGTATTTATTTCATTAAATGTTTCCCAATTATATTTAAAAGTTTAATATTCATTTTTTTTTAAAATTTTGAGTTCCAATTCTCTCCCTCTCTTGAGAAAACAAGCAATATGATAAAAATTATATATGCAAGGTCATGTAACACACATTTCTGTATTAGCCATGTTGCAACCAAAAAAAAGGGAAAATTTTAAAAAGTAAAAAAATATGCTTCAGTCTGCACTAAGAATTTACCAGTTCTCTCTCTGGAGGTGGATAGAATTTTTTATCATGGGTTCTTTGGAACTGTCTTGGCTTATTAGCCACTATATTTCTTAATGTAGATTAGGATTACACTACTTGGGGGGAGGAGTGGCACAGTTTTGTCCCTTTAATTGACTGAGCTTTCAGACAAATTAAAATTCCCAAGTCTATTCCCATCAAGGGCACCATGATCCTTCTAATTACCTAGATTCACAACCTCAAAGTCATCATCCTCAGCTTTTCACCTTAACTGTCATCTTATGTCCAATAAATTACAAAGCCTTGTCCAGTTTACCCTAACAATGTGTCTCATGTCCTTCACCTTCTTTCGTCCCATAGCTCTCATCTAGTTCAGGCTTTCATCACATCGGCCTGTCTTCTTATCTCATTAACAACCTAACTAGTCTCCCTGTGTCCAGGTTCTCCTTCCATTCCATACTCCTTATCAGTAAGTCACTATTTACTGTTTATTGATTAAAAAAAAAAAGCCTGTTTGATTCCACAAAGGAGGGGGAAAAAGCTCTTCTCCAACAAGAAGTCTCTCATATGTGTTAAGATCATGCTAGATTCTTTGATAAATGTAAGCATACAGATGATTCTCAGATCATTAATATCAAGCAAGGCATAGAACAAGGAAATTAATGCTGTGCCCACTAGAGATGTTTATCATTGTCAAGGACTGATCATAGGATTTAGCTTTAGAAGAGTCTTTAAGAGGAAATCTAGTCCAGTGATATCAAACTCAAATTGAAATGGATACTTCCTGGTCACAAAGTCACAAAGTGACTTTGAATTCCATGCATTACCATTATCTATGCTTTATTGTATTTGAACTTATTTTGTTAAATATTTCTCAGTTACATTGTAATCTGTTCCAGTCCTATTATTCCAGAGTTTTTCAGGGCTCTTGGGTAGGAAGACCTGGAGTTTGACACCTCTGACTAGTCCATTCAATCTTGACCCCATGTTTGTAAAAAAATATACTGAATTTCAATATAATTGTTTCCTTTCTTATATATTTTACTTTATGCATTCAAAAACATCATTCTGAGAAGGAGTTCATGGGCTTCACCAAATGGACAAAGGGATATATGACATAAAAAAAATTTTAAGGCTCTCTAATTTAATCTAACCTCTCATTTTACAGATGAGGAAACTGAGAATCCAAAGACATTATGATTTGCCCAAGGTCACATAGGCGGTAGATGGCAGGTCCTTGAACTTTCCATCCAGCATCTTTCCTTTGAACTATGATGTTCCCCCATGGAAGTTCATCTTGGGCAAGGTCCAAATGAAAGAGGGTACCCTATAGATCCTAACATCCTCTAGATAGTCTGCTTTTTACTTAATATTGTGCTGATTTTTAACAAACCTCAGAATATTACAGGGTCTCATCAGTGAGATCCAGTGAGATCCAAAAAGATAGATTTAACATTTCTTATGGGAAAAATAAATGGCAAAAGAATGCCTATAGGGATAGAAAGACAGTAAGTGGTCTGTAGCAAGCAAATCAGACTATCAACATTTCCCCTGAAGCAGCTGAAGGCATAATGGATACAGTGTTGGGCCCTGAGTTAGGAAGACTTGAATCAAATGTGGACTTAAATGCTAGTTGAATGACCCTGGGCAAGTTACTTAGCCTCTGTCTGCCTAGTTTCCTCATCTATAAAGTAGGGATAATAATCACGTGTCTTGCAGGGTTGTTACCAGGATCAAATGAGTAAATATTTGTGAAGTGTCTGGCACATAATAGGTACATAATAAATGCTTTTTCCTTTTCCTGAAGACAGTCCAGAACCCTTGACCAAGAGTCCAGGGAATAGCAGTGACCCCTCCCTCCACCACATCCTTGGCCCTGCTTCCAGTCTCATCCTTACAACTGTCATCCAAAGAAACAATTCCTGAATACAAATACTCTCCCAATAATCCTGTACAATTGTAAATCTTAGAATATCTTGATCTCTGAAGAATCTCTGAGTGTTCAGGAGGCAACGGAGAAATATATGTTGGATCCAAGGAGGCTGAAGTATATTTTATGATGATGATTAATCGTGACCTACACACAATAAGTGGGATATCATGGAAGAAATATATGATTAGAAAAGGACTGGATGGACATGTAGTGAGAGTGACGGTTCACAGGAGGAAAATGCAAGTGTTCCACTGGTGCCTGGGAAATATAAAAAAGATGGTGGAGGTGCAATGGAATTGGGAGGTGTAGAAGGTTTCCCCCTCTCTCTCCAAAATAGAACAAATTTATTCTGCTTACCTTGAGACTGCCCTTGAAGACAGCTACCGCAGCCTTTGTAAGTCTTCTCTTGTCCTGCCAAACATCACCAGGTCCTTCAGGCAATCTTCATGAGGCACAAATGTCTTAAGACCTTTATCATCTTGGTTATTCTTTTCTAGATGTTCTGTAGGTTATCAATGCCTTCCTAAAATTCAGTCCATTGTAGGAGCTGAATACAATGCTTCAAAATGTGATTGGATAAGAGAAGAATTCTATGGTTCTCTCCTCTTCCTAGGATTTCCTGAATGTAGTATAAAATGGCCATACCATTCTTAGGAGGCCAAGCATATTGTCAGTTTCTACTAAGCTTGAAATCATTTGAAACCTTCTCATTTTTTTTTTTTTTCAGAAAAACCACTAAGCTAGTCATGCTTCCCCCATCTTCCATTTCTCAGTCAACTAGCATTTAAGGGCCTATCCTGTGCCAGGTACTGAATACTAAGCACTTTACAATTATTATTTCATTTGACCCTCACAACAACCTTGGGAGATAGGTGCTATCTTTATCTTCATTTTACAGATGAGGAAAATGACTTGCCCATAGGGTCACATAGCCAGTAAGTATCTGAGGTCAAATTTTGAACTCAGGTCTTCCTGACTTCATTATAACTATCCTTGTTCATCTGTGGCATGACCATGAGGCTGGTAAATGTGATGCTATCCAAAAAGATGGATTCAGTTGTGGGTAGCCAAAATTTTTGACTATTACATTTGTATAAAATACAAGAATTAAGGATAGTTTCACAGTGGGCATGTTTTGAAGGAAGCAAGAAATCCTAAGAGGCAGTGGAGGTAAGGAGGGCTTTATGACTTTGGGAAAGTAAGTCAGTCTTCCCAAATCTCAGCTTCCTCATCTGAAAATGGAGATGGACAAGACGGCCCTCAACTCTAGATCTATGATGTTATAATCTGATTCAAAAAGCAGATTCTAGACATACAGGAAAACTTGTGCAAAGGCCCATGGATGAGAGGATGAATGCAATGTGTATAGCAAAGAAGCCACTTGGCTGGACCACACAGAGACGAGTAATTTGTGTAATGAATCTGGAAAGGTTTAGCTGGAGCCCAATTGTGAAAGGTAACAAGCAATCCTTCCTATGTGGTATGGACAAGTGTAGCCAGTCCTTCCGTTTTCAGCTCTAGCTGCTATGTACAGAGTTTGTGCCTCACCTTTCTGTTAGACAATAACTATGCTGGTCTTTCTGTCTGTCTGCTGAAGATGTTTCCTAGCTTTCTACTCCATTGCTCTTTTAGATGGCATATGAAATAACATCTCTCAAATTCTTTAGCGTCATCTGGGAAGAATAATGTTATATAAACTCCAAACAGGATTAAGTTATTCAAGGTATTTTTTCTCCTTTTTTTTGAATCAGGACCATTTCCTCCAGAATATCTATGTTAAAAACCAGGGCCTCCTAGGAGGAAGAAGGAAGGTCTCAGATTATCAGTGTTATTCAAGCTTTTTTTGTGAGGAGGATCATAGGCTACCTTCTCTACTGTTGAACAGGGTATAAAGGAAAACAATTTATTGGAATTAAAGGGAAGAAGCCTGGGAAAGAAGCTTTTGGTGCTAAATATTCAAATTATTAATTTATACCAGATAAGAACTGAAGTTTTCATATGATAGTATCAATACAATTAGATACAGCCCCAACACTATATTTTGGAGCTAATGATTGAAGGAGCATCTATAGGTCAAATGATAAGAACTATTACAACCAAGCACAGTCCTACCCTTGCTTACAGCTTAGTAACCTGTAGAAAAGTTTTCCATATCAAGGAATGAAACCCAGGTCTACAATGAGAGAGAAGAATACTCATTACCAGTACATTGACAAGGAAGGAACAACTGCTTGAACACATGGGCTGATGGGGATATTATTGGGGATGAAGACACTACACGATAATGCTAGTCCAACTATTAATAATATGGAATTAGGTCTTAATCAAATGATACATGTAAAACCCAGTGGAATTGTGCATCAGCTAAGGGGGGTTAGGGGAGTTTGGGGGAGAGTAAAAGAACATGAAACATGTAACTATGGGAAAATTTTCAAAATTAAAATTAAATTAAAATGAAAGCAAAACCAAAAACAAAACAAAGACAATGAAGGAGATGCAGGTTTTAAAAAGTTCTGTTGTCTTGTTTAAAAAGATTTCTAAAGGGAGAAGCTGGGTGGCTAAGTGGACTGAGAGCCAGGCCCAGAGATGGGGGAGGTCCTGGGGTCAAATCTGACCTCAGACACTTCCTAGCTGTAGACCCTGGGCAAGTCCCCCACTGCCTAGACCTTACCACTTTTCTGCCTTAGAACCAATACACAGTATTAATTCTAAGATGAAAAGTAAGGGTTTTAAAAAAAAAGATGTCTTAAGTGGGAGGTCCTGGGTTCAAATGTGACCTCAGATATTTTCCAGCTATGTGACCCTAGACAAGTCATTTAACCCCATTTGCTTAACCTTTACTGCTCTTCTCCCTTAGAACTGATACTCAATATTAATTTTTTCTTTCTTTAAAAAAAACTTTTACCTTCTGTCTTAAAATTGATACTATCAGTTCTAAGGCTGAAGAGCAGTAACAGTTAGGCAACTGAGGTTAAATGACTTGTCTACTGTCACACAGCCAGAAAGTATGTGAGGTGACATTTGAACCCAGGACCTCTTGTCTTTGGCCTGCCACCTAGCTGTATTAATTCTGAGACAGAAGGAAAGAGTTTAAAAAAAGTCTCAAGGTAAAATGTAATTCCCTCTTTTCAGTAGAGAGGTGAGGATGTTGCATATACTGTCAGAAATCACTATGTCAGGTCACTTTGTTTACCTACTTGTCTTTGTTACAAAGGGACTGGTAACATTTTTTGTTGTTTTTTTTAAAGCATAAAGAAAAAGGAGTCTTAAGATGCAGCAGCCTCCTAATCTAATGGATAGAAGAAGAAAATGTTTATAGAGACATTGCAGTCTAGGAGGACCTGGGTCTATGATCTGGGCAAATTACTTCAGTTTCTCCCTTCTCAAAATAAAGGTGTTGGACTAGCTGTTCTCCAAAGTCCTTTCTGACTGTGATTCTGTGGTTCTAGAAGTCCAAAAGAAGTAAATGGAATAACTAGGGAGAATCATTGTCTTCTTTTTTCCCAGTTATTGAGTCAAAGTTTCCTTTAGGGCAAAGGACTTACCCCTCTAGCACTCACCCAAACCCTGAAGATCTCTAGGGTAACATTTACCAGAAGCTAGGTATTACATTTGGCTTATGGGAATCAAAGTTCCCCTTTGATGGTCTGTCTCTATATAGGCAAAGCTGCAGAACCATCTTCACAGAGAAGCAAATCAGGATCGATTTACCTGGAGAAATTTGCTGCCAGTCAGATCCCATCAAGTTCAGCTGGAGGACCTGAGAACTTTCATTTTACAATTTCTTGGCAGCTGAGAAAGAAGAGAGTACAAGGTGATCACCAAGGTGATCTATCAGGGTTGGCATCTCTCCCAAGAAGGTGAGAGCCTGCTGTCTTCTCTCTCTTTTTGCAGACATTGTTCCACCTTGTTCTCCAGCAGGCTAACCCTAGAAGGAGTCCTGCAGCGTCAGAGAAAAAAGCTCTGAGACCTCATCAAGGATTCCATTCCCTGACTTGTAAAGACGGCATAAGATTCAGAGCTGTTCAAATAAGTGTGATTGCAGGGTCCCTCTCTCTATCACTATCAACAAATATTTATTAAAGGCTAAATGAAGTGTAGAGAGCTGTGCTAGACCTCCCTCCCAACAAACCCTATATTGCCTGCAGGATCCTGAAGAGAAGAATTCACAAAAGGCTCTGTGGCTGGAGAGAGAAAGCCCAAGTCTGGGATGGGCAGAGGAGGGCTGTTTCTAGACATGGCTTCTTAGCTGATTTCCTTCTGAAAATCTATGTCAGTTTCTGTGCTTCTCATTCTTGCTTTATCATAGAATTAACTAGCCTCTTGGGAGACAGGGGAGGAAGTCACAAGGATTATGTCATCATTGATTCAATTATCTGGAAAATATCAAGCATCATTTGCAAAATACTGCCCTACTGGTCCCAGCTGCCTGAAAATGACAGACATGTATGTGTCTCCTAACACTGTGGCAAACTTTCAATTATCCATGCTCATGATCCCATGAACCCCAATGGGAGGCAAGGAGAGCATGTCTGATTAAAGTCCATAGATAATCAGAAGGCTCATTTTGGTCATCAGTCTGAACCTCCTCCTCTTGCCAAATCCTTTATCCAAGCTGCTCAGCAGCTATAAAACTGACTAAATTGATTTATACCTTTCTTCCCTTCCCCCTTGCTTCTGCCCACCAGCTGGAGGAGGCATTAATGGAGAGTGAGATGTAAAGTGACCACACTCTCAAAGGCACATGCACACCTACAACTACCCATTATGGTAAGACTTTGGCATCTCTAGTGCCACTCTGAGAACTATCTCAGGGGCATAAGATCAGTGGCAATAATTTTTTTGTAATGTTATTCATTGAGAGAAAACAAAAGTCTAACAAGTAACTTCAGAGTCAGGATGGTATTTGGCATTGGCATACAGAATCAAGTGGAAAGTGCATCACAATCTTTCCAGGTCTAGGCTTGATATGAACTGGATCTCCAACCAGAGACAAATCTAGGGCAAGGAATGGAGAATCAGGTCTGTTGAATCTAATGTAAGATGCGTTATTTGGTGACATGTCCTGACAGAATGGAAACAGGAGGGAAAGGGTGCTTAAATAACCTTTAACAAAATACTTTTCATTATTAGATTCTACAAAATGCCTTCTTTGAGATACCAAAGTAGAAGTGAATTTAAACTAGAGTTTGGGCTTAACCAAAGTTTTTTTAAATGCCTTGGGTACCACTGATCTACACAATGCTCTTTTTCCTTCCCTTGATGGGGAGGAACATGAGTGAGGCTGAACCTTCGATAGTCTTGTTGGGGATGAACTGCAAAGAACAATTATACTAATAGATATAACTCTTCCCAAAAAGATATGATATGCCAGAAAACACAGGCCTGCCTAGAATCTGGCATTTTTTTCTTCCCTTCAAATGAGGGTGGGTTACCCACTGTCCCCCAGGAGGGAACATTATGGTGTCTTTTTCTCTCTCATTCAGCTCCACAGTTGCCTGTAAAAAATAAAAAGCAACCAATTACCCAGGTCTAATTACCTCTTTTCAGCTTCCTCCCTGGCAGCAATTTCCATAGCTTTTGCCAAATTCCGCTCCACCAACACCCTAATCCAAAAAGCCTGGAGTCAGCAAAGAAGTGGAGGAGGAGGAAGAGGAAGAGAAGAGAAAAGGATGAAAAAGAGAAGGAAAAAGGGGAGAATGAAGATAAGGTGGAAAGGAAGAGAATGAAGAGAGGAGAATGAAGAGGAGAAAGAGGAAGAAGAGGGAGAGAAAAAAGAGAAGAGGTGGAAGAGGAAAAGGAGGTGAAGAGACTAAAAAGAAGATGAAGAAGAGGAAGAGAAAGAAAAGAAAAGGAAGCCCTGCTTGCCTCGAGCAGCTGAAAGGACTCTCAGCACCATGGCAGGGCACCAGAGTTCAAATTCTGGGAGCTTCAAAGAAGTTCTCTGGGCCCTTTGCCCAGGAGGAGAGAGGGAAGCAGCCAAAGTCTGCACGTGGGGTAGGTGGCGCCTGCAAAGTGGAACAGCACCAAACAACAACAAGGGACAACAACAAAAATAGGATATTTAAATGCTTTTTTTGAAGGCTGTTTGTTCTTGCTGAGATAACTCCCTAAGCAATGCAGGTTCAGAGACAAGAACAACCCCATTGATGGCTTGTGTCAGCTTGCTTCACGTCTCAGCCCTTTTTTCTCAGGCACAGAAGAGCTGACATTTACAAATACAGTCAGGAAAGAGGGCAGAAGATTCTAGGGGATGCTGGGAAAGACCTCCTGCCCATTCATCACACAAGGGATTATGTTTCTCCCTGCCTTACCACAGCATCTTCCTGCCTTGGCCTGCCCACAGGTGAGTGTGAGAGGTTTAGGAGCCCTCCTGCCAGGAACAAAAGGAAGAAAATCGGGATCTCATTCCTCTGACTCACTCCTAAAGATGTTATAGGTTGCAAGACCTCTCTCCTCCGTCATACAAAAAATAATGAGTCACTTTCCCCAACCCTAGTGGCCTGGGGGAGCCCAGACTTCCTCGGTAATCAGGGGCCACCTACTATGCAGCAAGCCTTACAACCCTAGGGTAGAAGAGCCAGGTGCAGCTCACTGGGGAGTTATGAAACCAGAGGAGAAAGAATCTGTAGTAATTCTGCCTTTTTTTGGTCGAGAACAGAGGAGGTATTGTTTAATTGGGTCCTGATGGCTGTGCCCACCCTTCCTGCTCCAACTTGATTCCAACCCTGAGGAAGCCGGGGAGGCAGAGGCTGAATTCATGGGTGGTAGACGAACCAAATCATGACACAGCTAGTCTATTCCCCTTGTTCTACTTTGTGATTCATTCCCAGGTGAAAGGTATATCTAAAAGAAAGATTATACAGCGTTTTGGGTGTGTTTCTCTCCCCAAATATAGAAAAGGTTCATACCTAAATTGTGCATCTACATCTATAGTTCTATCTGTATGTAGCAATTATGCTCTGGTTTCACTCTCCTAGTTCAGGGTCAGCTAAATCTGCCCCTAAAGTTCCAGGGGTACCTGGAGGGGTTGGGGTGCTTTTTCTCTGAGGCTATTGGCTGAAGCTCCTTCCCAACAGCTGTGTTTCCCCACCTTTATGTGATGGTGACTAGTGTCTGAGTTCCATTTAAACACAAGTTAATCTTTAAAAAAGGATACTTATTTCAGGATAGAGCAATTTTTAAAAAAGGCACAATTTCCCTTGTGCGTCATCTAAGGGGGTTAGGGGAAGAGGGAAAGAACATGAAATATGTAACTATGGGAAAATATTCAAAATAAAAACTTAAAAAAATAAAAATAAGATAAAATAAAATAAATAAAAATAAAAAGGCACAATTTCCCTCCAGCTCCTCAAGGGTACAGTCTCCCTTATCTGTTTCTACTCTCTGGAGACTTTGGGCTCACTTGGCACAGTTTCTACATAAAATTGGTGCCACCAATTCATGTTCACATGCAGCAAAGAGTCCTGTTCTAGGTACCTCTGGACCCCATTTAGAACTCTATGCCCCATTACATTTTTGTTTTCATTACATTTTTTAAACCCTTACCTTCCATCTTAGAACCAATACCGTGTAATGGTTCCAAGGTAGAAGAGTGGTAAGGGTAGGCAATTGGGGTCACACAACTAGGAAGTGGTTGAGGCCATATTTAAACCCAGGACTTTCCATCTCTATGTCTGACTCTCAATCCACTGAGCTACCTAGCTGAATCCTCCCATTCCCCATTAGATTACAGCTTGTAGGTAGGGACTGTCTTTTGCCTCTTTTTGTATTCCTAGCACTTAGCACTGTGCCTAGCACATAGTAAGTATTTGATAAATACTAATTGATTGATCATTCTTTGTTTCTCCAGGCACAGATACTGAGCTGGCTATAAAAACCTGGATTCTGTGTCACTTTGATGTTATGATGATGGAGACTTGCTCTTCTGACCTTCCTCACCAAAATTATCTTGTATCCCCTCAGCTTAGCACAGTGTTTGGCATGCAGCAGACATTTAATAAATGTGTTTTTACTTTTTTTGATTAATTGATAACGTTCTATAACATACTTCACTTATATTGAAAATAAAAGTTTGACAGCTAAGTAGTGAAGTGGATTGGGTCCTGCCTAGACTTAGAAAGACCTGAGTTTGGATGTGTCCTTTGATAGAGCAGCTGTGTGACCCTCGGCAAATCATTTAACCTCTGGTGTCTGCCTCAGTTTTCTCAACTGTAAAATGAGAATAATAATAGTGTCTACCTCCCAGGGTTGTTGTGAGAAACCAGTGAGATACTGGTAAAGGGCTTAGCACAGTGCCTGGCACATAGTAGGTGCTTAATTAATACTTTTTCCCTTTCTTTGTGTTTGACTATTTTTTAAAGTGGATGGAAGTGGAAGTTTGAGAGTTAAGGAGATGAAGAGTAAACTGACATTCTCACCAATGTCCTCCAAGCCTGGGATTTTCTTCCATCTACTAATGCCTCACTATTCCTTCTCCTTATTACTCCCCACCCCCAAAACACATACACACACAGATTTCGAGCAAGTTTTTCTTTCTTGTACTTATAAGAAAGAAAACATGTTCATTCCCTCTCCCTATCCCCCAAATCTTCTGAAGAGAGACTTGTGATTTCAATAGATATTGAGAATTCCCAGTTTTGAAACTTCCTCCACTGATTCTGGTCAGCTAACAACTGCAACTTTCAGTCTTTTTTTTTTTTTTTTAAATCCTTACCATCCGCCAATACTATGTATTGATTCCAAGGTAGAAGAGAGGTAAGGGCTAGGCATGAGGGTTCAGTGACTTGCCCAAGGTCACACAGCTGGGAAGTGTCTGAGGTCAGACTTGAACCCAGCCAGGATCTCCCATCTCTGGGCCTGGCTCTCAATCTACTGACCCATTTAGCTGCCCCCTGCAATTTATAGTCTTACAGATTTATGTAGGGCACTGAGAAATTAAGTGACTCTCATGGGAGCAAAGTTAGTATGTGTCAAATGTAGAATATAAAGCCAGGTATTCTTGACTCCAAAGCCAATTCTCTATCCATTATATCAGCTTCTTCTCAAGAGATATTTGAAGATAATGAGTATATAAGGAAGTGGAAGTGGTATATTTATTTTTTGGATCTATCTATGCTGCTTCAGATATATATGTGTGTGTGTGTATATATATATATATATATATATATATCATACATATATATGCATACATAGATGTGCACACGTAGTGCCAAATCCTGGGTTCAAGACTCATTTCTGATAGGTACTGGTGAATGACCTTAGGTAAGTCACTTAACCAGGAAAAACTTCAAAATTCTTCTTCTTCTTTTTTTTTTTTTAAAGACCTTTACCTTCTATCTTAAAATCACTACTGTGTATTGGTTCTAGGGCAGAAGAGTAGTAAGGGCTAGGCAAGGGGGTTAACTGACTTGCCCAGGGTCACACAGCTAGGAAGTATCTGAGGTCAAATTTGAATCCAGGGCCTCCCCATCTCTGGGCCTGATTCTCAATCCACTGAGTCACCCAGCTGTCCCCCAAAATTCTTAAGTTGTAGAGAAGGCACTGATATGAGTTGGTTGAAGGAGTTTCATCATCCCTGGGGCCCCTACACCAATAAAAATAAAAGATCCAGGCCTTAACCTAAATATATACACACATAGGAGTCAGTGGGACTGGAATACAGGCTTTGATGAGAGTCTCCAATCTGTGCACCATTTATTACAGATTTAAGCTTCTGTCAGTGACAGGACTGCTGTGATCAATCAAGGCCCAATCACAATTTCCCAGGCCACCCTGAGTGCTTTCACATCAGAACTCAGCTGTAGTGATAAGGCACCATCTGATTTATTAATTAATGCAAACATTGCTCACTCCAATGCCCGAGGGCATGGTACGAATCCAGGACACTTAAAAAATGATCAAACATATTTGCCAGCTGAGAAATCATAAGAATTGTCAGCTAAGTTTTATTTCCCCTCCCTCTTTTCTCAGAAATGCCTCTCCCAGCTTCCCCTAAATCCTTTGTCCCTTTTTCCCACCTCCACCATTATGCTTCTTGGGTGATTAACAGAATCCCTGCCAGTGTTTGCTAATTGGGTTAATGGAGTGACTACCTAATTGTTCTCTCCTTTCCTCTACCAACCCACCCTGCTGGCTGCTTTCCGAGTACCTGCCTAGCTGAATCTCTCATCTGTTCCTGGGGCACAAATTTGCAACAACAGCTCCCATTGTCGTTCACATCTGGGACTTTGGGGTTTTAAGTGAATCTCCCCAAGGCAAAAAAAAAACACACACACACAAAAACAGAAGATGCTGCTATTTTGGTTCATCTTTGTACAATGGGGCCATTTTGTGAAGTTTATAGGCAGGGCAGGGTTTGCCTGGGCAAGGGGAAATCTGATCAGCAGTGGGACCCAGGCCAGAGAGCAGGGCACCAGGAGAAGAGACAATGGCATGTAGGGCAAAAATTCTGAACTTTTCTCCCCTGCTACTTGGGTTTTGCATTTCATTTTAATCAGTTTCAGATGAAACTAAAAAGCCTGTAGCCTCCTAATCCTGGTAGTTCAGACCTGGGTCTCAGTTGCAACCATCAGCTTCAGTTTCAAGCTAAGCCCAGCCTGGCTTGGCTTGCTCCTTGTGTGGCAACAAAGATGGTAGCCTTTCAAGTCCCCAAGGCTTTATATGAGCCAATTTCTCTCATTACCACTGAGAAACAATTGGGGGAGGGGGACGGTTGTTGTTGTTTTTGTTTTAAAAGGTTTGTGTCTTCTGAAAGCTGTTTCACCTTAAAGGAATGACTGCTGGGAAAAATGGAAGTGTCAGTGTTGTATAGAGTAGGGTGCAACTGGAGCAATTATCTCTAACTATTAAATGGAGGGGTAGGAGAAAGGGAGCAAGTTTATGGCTTTTTTGTCTCCCAACCAGAGGCATCTTGGTAGTATAATGACCAGAAAATAGAGCCTAGAGTTAGGAAGTGCTGAGTTCAAAGCTGACCTCAAATACCTATTAGCTGTGTGACCCTGGGAAAGTCACTTAATTTGCCTGCCTCAATTTTCTCAACTGTAAAATGAGGATAATAATAGCGCCTGCCTCCCAGAGTTGTTGTGAGGATTAAATGAAATGATATTTGTGAGAAGCATTTAGCACAGTGCCTGGTACATCATAGGTACTATATAAATGCTTCCTTTCTCTTGGGAACATGTTTCCTTTCATGGCTGTAATTATTACTTCTAAATCTAGCTCTCCCCTCTCCAGTCCATCCTTTTTCACAATGCTGTTTTTAAAAGATCTTTTTTAATGCACTATTCTGACTACGTCAATCCTTATTCATAAATTGCCTATGGCTCCATATTGCTAACCTGCAATAAACTTTACAGCTGGAAATTTAAAGCCTACCACAATTTGATTCCAATATGCCTTTCTAACCCTATCATTACTAGTTCTCTTCATAAATTCTATTTCTTGCCAAACTGGACTACTCATCATTATTTGATCTTCTGCCCTGTCCTATTTATTGCCTTTCCCCCAGGCGTGAAATAGTTCATTCTCCTTAACACACACACACACACACACACACACACACACATCTCTGCCTGTTGAAATCTTTTCATTCCTTAGAGGCTCAGGCTCAAAGCCCATGGAAGCTTCTTCCACACAGCCTTTCCTGATCAACTTTAACTGGTGTCTACTTTCTTAAATCTCTTATGCCAATGTATAGATCTCTCCCTTGCATTTAGCTTATTACTAGATTATACAAATTTGAATATTCCTCTCATCTTACTGACTTGATCGTAATCTCCTCAAAAGTAGGGACTATTTAGTCTATTTAGCAGAAGACCCTATACATAATAGGCATTTAATAAATGTTTATTGAATTGAATTCACTTCAAAAAGGATCTAATTAGAGCAGATGCTGGGAAAAGGGTAAAAAGTTCTTCAAGCCAACTTCTCCCTAACCAAGCTGTGGATGATGGGAGAATTTCTGCACTGACCACAGCCTGAGGAGAAAGAGGCTCCCTAAAGGTTTACTTATAAAAGAAATACAGAAGGTTTGCTTTAGGGCAATGTCCTCAGTGACTCCCAAGTTTGAAAGTGACCATAAGTGTATCACTGCCCTCTGCTGGATGGCATTTTCAAGCCTATTCTTGAAATTTAAGGCCAAAACTGACCTTCTTTGTGTATGGGCACCTTGTTTCATTTCCTATCTATTAAAGGACAAAGCTACCAGGCAAACTTGTTTTGTGCCCAGTCTCATTGTCCAGTTTTCTTTCCCACGTGTTTTCACTGAGTTTCTGAGAGCTGGGAAAGATGCAAGGAAAATCAATCAACTAGGAATCTGTGTTTGCCTCTTGGCTCCAAAGATTTTTAGTTCTTTTTGTGGCTATGGCCATAAAGAACTAAAGCCAATAAGAAGAAGTAAGATAGAAGCAGCTCTTCCTTACTATTTTTAACTTTCCCTTTTTGTCTGTCCATAGGCTTAGAAAAAGAACTTTTGTATCATATGTGACTGGGAAAGAAAATGGTACAATGGAAAATGATATCTGAGAGATCAGAACAATATTTTCTACCACAATTAGTGATCTGGTCAGAGCAGAGAGAAGCAATCCTTTGGGTAAATACCTGCAATGTTGGGCAAGTCTCTTAACCTTCTAAGCTTTGATTTCCTTGTCTGTAAAATATAGGTATTAGACAAGATAATTTCTATGATACCTTTAATGATCATGACCCTCTGTCATGGGAGGATCAAGGAACCAGACATTTGAATTACTAATACTTGTGACAATAATAGGACAAAAAATTATGTAATTTTCAAAATAAGGAGCTCTCAGAGAAATGTTTGCACGGTTAGTATTCTAGCCTTGATACTGGCTTGGGTTGGTAACACAGCTGAAGACTGAGATGGTCTTTATCACTGCCTCTGTGAGAAAAAAGAATTTGGTCAATTAAACCAGGCATTTTCTCTGCTAAATTAATTTCGTCCTCTTAAGAAGTCTTTAACTCTTCATTTTCCCTACTCTAATCTATTCTTTAAAAGCCTTCTAGAAAAATCTTTATGCACAGATAACACAGTGTTTAGGCTCTATAAATATTAAGTTAACTTTTGGTCCTCTAAATGTGAGATCAATGTTCAATGACCTAAAGGACATACTACTAGAGGAAATTAATTATAGAAATTATAGAAATATTGATATTCTCTACATAAATTAAACAAGAAGGTAAATTAAATAAGAGTATGTTATAAGTTCCTCATAGAAAGACAAATAATTTTTTTAAACCTTCCTTTCTGTCTTAGTAACAACTCAAAGACAAGGCAAGGACTAAGCAATTGGGGTTAAGTTAATTCCCCTGGTCATATACCTAAGGAAATGTCTGAGGCCATATTTGAACCCAGGTCCTCCCAACTCCAGGCTTGGCTCTTTATCCACTGTGCCACCTAACTGCCCCCATAACTGGTTTTATATGCCCAAAGGCAACCAAAAACATCAGTTAACGAGACACTTGTTCATTTCTGTTGTAATGCCAGCCAACAAGCACTTATCAATTGCCTACTCTATTTATACAGGCACTTTGCTAAGTGCTGTGATACAAAGAAAAGCAAAAACAAAGTCCTGCCGTCAAGGAGTTCACAGGCTAATGAAAGAGAAAACATATAAACAACCATGTACAAACAAGAGATGTACAGGATAAATTGGGAATAATTTCTGAACTAGCATTAAGGTAGTTTAGGAAAGTTTTCTAGTAGAAAGCAGGATTTTAACTGAGACCGAAAGGAAGCCAGGAGATGAACAGAAAGGAAAGAATTCTAGGTATGGGGGACAGGCAGCCAATGAAGATATATACTTCATTTATTCATTCCCATTAAAGCTCATCCTATATCTATCCCCTTTCATGGCTCACTTGGACATCTCAAACTCCTTAAGAAGGCTGTCTATAATCAATGCTTCTACCTTCTTTCCTCTCTCTCTCTTAGCTCTAAGCAGTCTGGTTTCCATCTTCATTATTCAACTGAAACTAGCCTCTCTTAAATTACCAGATATCTTAATTGCAAAATCTAAAGACCTTTTCTGAATCCTCATCCTTCTTGTGCCTTTGTAGTCTTTGACACTGTGAAACAACCTCTTTTCCTTGATATTCTCTTCTTTCTAGGTTTTTTGGGTTTTTTTTTTTGACACTACTGTTTGTTTTAAATTCAGGGAAGTGTCTAGCAGACTCCCTATGGACATGTGGGAGACTTTGAGACCACATTACTCATGATTCCAATGGGTCTTAGGGCATGGGGACGTCAAAGGTCCCCACGCAGAGGGCAGTTTAAATTCAGAGGAGGGCCAAAAGAATGCCTCTTGATCTTCCTGAGGAGTGGCTGACGAGCAGGAGAGAGATGGGCTCCGGTGGTAAATATAAAAGATAGGTGTGGTTATATATATATTTTACCAACATGGCCATGGCTTTAATTAAACTACTAATTTCTCTTATTATATCAGTCTTTATCATTTTTTATCTTAACAGTACTCTCTCATGGTTCTCCTTCTACATATCTCACTTCTCCTCAGTCCCCTTTGTTGAATCTTCCTCCAGGTTGCATTCATTAGTGGTAGGTGTATCTCAACAGGTCTATCCTCTTGGCCCTTTCCTCTTCTCCCTCTCTACTAATTTTATTTGATGATCTCATCAGTTCTCCTGGATTAAATTATCATCTCTAACCAGATGATTCTCAGATCCATTTATCCAGCCCTCACCTCTTTCTTGACCTCCAAGCTCATATCCCTCTGCCTATTGGACATCTCAAACTAGTTGTTTCAAAGACAACTTACACTTAATATGTCCAAAACGGAACTAATTTTTTCCTCTCAAAACCTTCCTTTTTCTAATATCCTTATTTCTATCTAGGGTACTACCATTCTTCTGGTCATCCAGCCACTCTCCACTTAGGTGTTACCCTCAACTGGTCACTCTCTCTCTCTCTTTCAGCCTCCTATATCCAATCTTTTACAAAGTCTTGTAAATTTTACTTTTAAAATATATCTCACATATACTCCCTTCTCTCCACTAACACAGCCACGACCCTGAGGCAGGTCTTTATTAATTTATACTTTAACTATTACAATAGCCTTCTGGTTGACCTCGTCACACTAGACTTTCTATGCTTGTCCATCCTCCACTGAGCTATAAAAGTGAACTTTCTAAAGCACAGTCATGACTATGTCAACTCCCCCACCTCCACTTCCTTTATTCAGTAAACTCCAGTGGTTGTCTAGTGCATCTAGGAGCAAATATAAAATGCTCAGTTTGGTGTTCAAAGGCCTTCATAACCTCTGGTCCTCTACCCTTCCCAAATGTGCTCTTTGATCCTGTAATACTAGTGTCTTGCCTGTTCCATGAGCAAGAGGCTCTGTCTCTCTGGTATTTTTTCTGGCTATTCCTTGTGCCTAGAACACTTTGACTCTACTGACCTTCCTTTAAGATTCAGCTAAAATTGCACTTTTTTTAGGAAGCTTTCCCCAGCCTCTCTTCATTTCAGTGTCTTTCTTTCCTCTGTTAATTATTTTCCATTTATCCTGCATATAGTTTGCTCTGGGTATGTGTGTGTATGTGTGTGTGTATCATGTTATATTTCCATTAAATTATAAGCTTCTTGAGGGTAGACACTATCTTTCCCCTCTTTTTGTGTCTCCAGCATTTAGCACAGAGCCTTGCACATGATAGATACTTAATAAATGTCTATTAGTTGATTGATTGATTGCATGTTATGTCCTTTCTTAGAATGTGTGCTTCTTGAAGGTAGGGAACACATTGTTGCTGGTGTGTAGCATAGTGCCAAGCACATAATAGATAATTGATAAATGCTGTTCACTTTACTTGGTCGTTGACTTGATCACTTTGGATAGTACAAGTTTCAACTCTTTAATGACATGAGAACCCAGATGGTTTAAAAGATAGAGGAAAGGAAATGGAAGCACCAACTGTAGATACTTTCTTTAAAAGCAACAAAGAAGAGGAGAGATATAGGGCTCATCAAGGAAAGAAAGAAAGTATCCAAGGGATCAGTAGAATGTTCAAGAGGTCAATAGATAATAGTTATCAGAGTTCTGATTGGGAGATAAATATGGACTGAATGAACTTTCTAGGAGGAAAAATTTCTGAGTGATGGTAGTAGAGGGAGAAACTTGAAGTGGCAATAGGGAGCAAGGAATATTCCAATAATGTCACAGTGTGATATGGGCATTTGTAAAAAGACAACCATGATGATAATTACTACTTACGTGCCAACATTTTTATAGAATATGATGTGGTAGAGAAAGTTACTAAAACTCTCCCCATTAAATCAAAATATACTTTAAATGGTGACTTAAGTGCAAAGGTAGGCATAGAGTAAGATGTTAGAAGAGATGTTGGAAAATATGGTTCAGATTTAGTAAAAGAATAGAGCCAAATATTTGCACTGAAACTTCATGCCTATTGTTACGGTCAATCTTGAACCTGGGTTAATCATGGGTGTTGAATCCTAAATGGGACATCTAGGTATGATAGTGAACCCAAAGGATCACCCACTGCAGTTGATGTTATAAGAATATATGGAATCTGCTTATCCCAAACCCAAGATGACTATGGTATCCCAAGGCTAACAGCCAAGCAAGGAATCAGCTGATAGAGGAATTCAGCTAACTCTGCCCAACTGAAGCCCTGTGCCTTTGATAATGCCTTTTTTCTGACTGCGGATTTGATCACTAATGTAGAAAGAATATAAATAAACCCCTTCCTTAAGGTGACACGGGATATAATCAACTAGAGCCCACTAGATCTTTGATGAAGCTCAGGCAAATTGTGATCTTAAGATGTTTTAATTTAAAGAATCTAGGGAAAGTGGGAAGTGGAAATCTCTAACTATATCTATATGGCTATAGAATTGGTAAATCTTCACTTATATTTTGCTGATTAAATTTCTTGATTGTCAACAGCCTGGCTGAGGCCAGACAGGCCTCAACCTAGAGTCAAGGTTATACTGCTGAATGATAGGTATTTTGTTGGTCTTCTTGGTAATTATAGTTCAGGAAACAGGAATTGATGAAACACAGTTGAAGCTGGTTGCTGGTTGATGAATGAATAGAGCACAAGCTAGGCCTACCCAAACCACCCTTCACCCAAAATATCTCACAACTGAAACTCAGATGGGTTCAAATCCCTTCCTTTTATACCAGAGCTTAACTGCTTTTGGCTCCTGCCAAGCTCCTGCCAAGCTCAGCCCATTCCACATTCTAAGCAGGTAACTGTCCATCATCTTGACTTCAACATGGCTGTCAAATATTTTCTTATACCATACATGTCATGAATATGTTTTTTAAAATAGAATAGGGGGTTACTCTACAATATCCCTCAAAATGAAACTGAATATATTTTAATAGAAGAAAAGTAGATTATATTGATATGGGAATTATTTATGAATCAGCTACTCATGTATAGTCAGACCATTTACTTGTTAAAGCAAAGATCAAAATCAATATGAAATTAGAACAAAAATTAGAAGATATAGTATACAATTAAAAAAATTTCAATCGAACTTATTTATACAAGCTACTGGCATTAGGTAAGGTAAATTGAGAAGGAGATAACCTTGGAGTGAGGAAGACCTGAATTCAAGTTTGATCTTTGACATAGAGCTGTGTGGTCTCTGAAAAGTCTCTGAACCTCTCAAAGTTCTAGGCCAGTGATGGGCAAACTACGGCCTGCAGGCCAGATTGGCAGGGAGGGGCTGAGATGTTCTGTTGGCTGTGGGACATTATTCCTAATCTGACAAATTCAATGAGTAGGATACAATACTATGGAGTTGCCTTAGAAACAGACTGACAGATGAGCATTTCCTTTCCTTTGGCCCCCTCTTTAAAAAGTTTGCCCATCACTGGTCTAGGCAACTCTCCAAGATTATAAATTGCAGAGGAGATATAGATCTTCTTTCTTACCAGAAATTATCACATCTGGGAACTTCCTGAACCAATGACATGAAAAGTCAATTGCCTCTCAGTCTGGAAGTGGTTAAAATAACAGATAAAACAAACAATAACTGTTTCCTAATGAAGTTTAACTAATGTACACTAGTTGACAATGAAAGGCCAGTTAACTGAGAGAGATATCTCCTTATAACAAAGTCTCAATTTCCCACCATTCCTGGTGGTGTTAGGTTTGACAACAAATACTTTCCAGCTTTTTTAAAAGGGAGGGAGTATATTTTCTGGTACCTAGGTCCCACTAGTATAGGAACGTTCTCCAAATGGATCATATGGTAGTAACTGCACTTAAGAATTCTGGAGCAAATTCAAAGAAGATGGGTGAAACAAAGCCTTATGGATACATTGAGGCCAGTGTGTACTGACATTGCTTCTGATCCCTTTTGTCCTGTATGGTGAAGGTACCTGGCTCAAATGGCAGGAAGGTAGTTTGTCTCAGTTAGGTATAGCAGCACCAGTAAGAAAAGGCAGGCCTAGAGAAAAAGGCATAATTGCTTTAGAACCCTCAGTGAGTTGTAGTCCTGACCTAAATGAAGTGGGGAAAGCATTTTTCCTTTTCCAAGGCACTGGCATCTGATAGGGTGTGCTTTCTTTCCCTACTAGACCTTTATGGCTTGCGGTCTTCCACCAGCACTATGCCACCCATTTTAACCGCTATGGGGAATGGCACTAGCTCCTTAAATGTTAGCAACTATCAAAGATCTCATTGCTTTCCATTGATTGTGGTTTTGCAAAGGACTAAAAGGATGACTTTCTTTCTTTTCTTTTTTTTTAGGTTAGAATATTTTTAAAATTTTATTTTGTCATGAAAAACACCATATTAATCATTGTTGTAAGAGCAAACTCAAAACCCCAAAGTAAAAATACATAGCAAAAACAAAAACAAAAACAAAAAACATAGTAAATACACTGATGAGAAAGACCACTCCAACAGTTCTTTCTCTGGAGGTGGATAGCATTCCCCATCAAGTCTTTCAGGATTGTCCCAGATCATTGCATCCTAGGAGTAGCCAAGTTTTCACAAATAATCAGTGTATAATTTTGCTGTTATTGTATACAATGTTCTCCCAGTTCTGCTTATTTTGCTCTGCATCAGTTCCTGCAGATCTTTCCAGCTTTTTCTGAAATCATCTTCCTTATCATTTCTTATAGCACAATAGTATTCCATTACCAACATGTACCACAATTTGTTTAGCCATTTCCCAATTGATAAACATCCTCTCAGTTTCCAATTCTTTACAACCACAAAAAGAGCAAAACTATAAATATTTTTGTACAAGTAGGTCCTTTCCCCTTTTTTATTTTCTTTTTGGGATACTGACCCAGTAGTGGCATTATTGCATCAAAAGATATGCACAGTTTTATAACCCTTTGTGCATAGTTCCAAATTGCCCTCCAGAATGGTTGGATCAGTTCACAACTGCACCAATAATGCATTAGTGTCCCAATTTTGCTACATCCCCTCCAATATTTACCACTTTTCTTTACTGTTATATTGATATGAGGTGGTATCTCATCTGCATTTCTCTAATCAACAGTGATTTAGGATATCTTTTCATATGATTATTGATGACTTTGATTTCTTCATCTGCGCATATCTTTGACCATTTTTCAATTGGAGAAAGGCTTCTACTATAAATTTGACTTAGTTCTCTATAAATTTAAGAAATTAGACCTTTATCAGAGATATTTATAATTAATTTTTTCCCCAGTTTATTCTCTCCCTTCTAATCTTGGCTAGGTTAGCTTTCTTTGTGCAAAAGCTTTTAAATTTAATATAATCAAAGTTATTTATTTTATACCTTATAATATTCTCTATCTCTTGTTTAGTCATAAATTCTTCCCTTCTCCATAGATATGACAGGGAAACTATTCTATGTTCCTCTAATTTATTTATGGTAGCACTCTTTATATCTAAATCAAATGTCCATTTTGAATATCTTAGTATAGGGTGTGAGTCTATAACTAGCTTCTGCTATATTGTGTTTTTCAATTTTCCTAGCAGTTTTTGTTAAAGAGTGAGTTCTTGTGTGGGGGGTGAAGGGGAAAGTAGGAGCATGAATCATATAACCATGTTAAAAACGAATATTAATAAATGTTAAAAAAAAAAGAGTGAGTTCTTATTCCAAAAGCTGGGATCTTTGGGTTTATCAAAAACCAGGTTGCCAAGGTCATTTACATTGTATATCTCATCTACTCCATTGATCTACCATTCTATTTCTTAGCCAGAACCAGATTGTTTTGATGACTATTGCTTTATAGTACATTTTTTCATTAGTTCCCATAATATTCTTGACCTTTTGTTCTTCCAGATGAATTTTGTTATTATTTTTTCTAGTTCTATAAAATAATTATTTGGTAGTTTGATTGGTATGGCACTAAATAAATTAATTTAGGTAGAAGTATCATTTTTATTATATTAGCTTGGCCTACCCATGAGCAATTAGAATTTTTTCAATTATTTAGATCTGACTACTTGTGTGAAAAGTGTTGTGTAATTGTGTTCATGTAATTCCTGTGTTTGCCTTGGCGAGTATATTCCCAGGTATTTTATATTGTCTAGGGTAATTTTAAATGGAATTTCTCTTTCTAACTCTTGCTGCTGGACTTCGTTGATAATATACAGAAATATTGATGAATTAAGTGTGTTGATTTTGTATCTTACAACTTTACTAACTTTACTAATTAATTAAGTTTTAGTTATTTCAACTAGTTTTTTAGTGGATTCTATAAGTATACCATCATATTATCTGCAAAGAGTGATATGTTTGTTGCCTACTTTAATTCCTTCAATTTCTTTTTCTTTCCTTATAGCTAAAGCTAGCATTTCTAATACAATATTAAATAATAGTGGTGATAATAGGCATCCTTGCTTCACTCCTGATCTTATTGGAAAGGCTTCTAACTTATCCCCATTGCAAATGATACTTGGAAGGTTTTAGGTAGTTATTACTTATCATTTTAAGGAATGACACATTTATTTCTATACTTTCCAGTGTTGTTTTTTTTTTAATTTTTATTTTTTTTAATCCCTTACCTTCCATCTTAGAATCACTACTATGTATTGGTTCCAAGGCAGAAGAGTGGTAAGGGCTAGGTAATGGGGTTAAGTGACTTGCCCAGGGTCACACAGTTAGGAAGTATCTGAGGTCAGTGAACCCAGGACCTCTCATCTCTAGGCCTGGTTCTCAATCCATTGAACCACCTAGCTGCCCTCCTAGTGTTTTTTTTTTTTTAACCCTTAACTTTTGTGCATTGACTCATAGGTGGAAGAGTGGTAAGGTTAGGCAATGGGGGTCAAGTGACTTGCCCAGGGTCACACAGCTGGGAAGTGTCTGAGGCTGGATTTGAACCTAGGACCTCCCGTCTCTAGGCCTGGCTCTCAATCCACTGAGCTACCCAGCTGCCCTCCTAGTGTTTTTAATAGGAATAGATGTAAGGGCTTTTTCTGTATCTATTGAAGTAATCATGTGATTTCATTAGTTTAGTTACCGATATAGTCAATTAAGCTGATAGTTTTCCCAATATTAAACTAGCCCTGCATTCCTGGTATAAATCCCACCTGGTCATACTGAATGATCTTTGTGATATATTGCTCCTTGATAGTATTTTATTTAAAATTTTTGCATCTATATTCATTAATGAAATAGGCCTGTAATTTTCTTTCTCTATTTTTGTTCTTCCTGGCTTAGCACCATATTTGTGTCATAAAAAGAATTTGGTAGGATTCCTTCTCTGCCCCCAAATAGTTTATGCTGGGTTGAGATTAATTGTTCTCTAAATGTTTGATAGATTTGGCTTGTGGATCCATGTGGGCCTGGAGATTTTTTCTTAGGGATTTCATTGATGGCTTGTTCAATTTCTTTTTCTGAAATGGGATTAATTAAGGATTCTATTTCCTCTTTTGCTAATCTGGGCAATTTGAATTTTTGTAAATATTCATCCATTTCACTTATATTTTCAGATTTATTGGCATATAATTGGGCAAAATAGTTCTTGATTGCTTTGATTTTCTTTTCATTGGTGGTGAGTTCATTCTTTCATGTTTGATACTGGTAATTTGGTTTTCTTCTTTCCCTTTTTAAATCAAATTAATCAACATCATCTATTTTATTTCTTTTTCTATAAAACCAACTCCTAGTCTTATTTATTAGTTTGATAGTTCTCTTTCAATTTAATTAATTTCTTCTAATTTCTTAGGATTTCCAATTTAGTCTTTAAATGAGGATTTTAAATTTGTTCTTTTTCTAGTTTTTTTAGTTACATGCCCACTTCATTAATATGTATTTTCTCCATTTTACTTATGTAAGCATTGAGAGATATAATTTTCCCCCTAAGTATTGCTTTGACTGTATCCCATAAATATTGATATGGTGTTTCCTCATAATCATTCTTATTAATAAAATTATTGATTGTTTCTAATTTGTTCTTTGAGATTTCCTTTTTTTAGCATTAGATTATTTAGTCTCCAATTAATTTTTTACCTTTCCATGAAGTTTTATTGATTATAATTTTTATTGTGTTGTAATCTAAAAAGGATGCATTTATTATTTCTGCTTTTCTGCAGTAGGTTGTGAAGTCTTTATGCCCTAAAACATGATCAGTTTTTAGGAGTCATGTACTGCTGAAAAGAAGATATATTCCTTTCTAATCCAATTCAATTCTCTCCAGAGATCTATTAGTTCAATTTTTTTAAAGATTTCATTCACTTCCTTTACTTCTTTCTTATTTATTTTTTGGTTTGATTTATCTAGATATAAAAGGGGGAAGTTGAGGTTCCCCACTAGTATAGTGTTACTATTTTTTTTCCTGAAGTTCATTTAATTTCTCCTTTAAAAATTTAGAAGGTAACAAAAATGTTTATAGTTGCTCTCTTTGTGGTGGCAAAAAATTGGAAAATGAGGGGATGCCCTTCAATTGGGGAATAGCTGAACAAATTGTGGTATCTGTTGGTGATAGAATACTATTGTGCTCAAAGGAATAATGAACTGGAGGTATTCCATGTAAATTGGAATGACCTCCAGGAATTGATGCAGAGTGAAAGGATCAGAACCAGGAGAATATTATGCACAGAGATGGATATACTATGGCACAATAGAATATAATGGACTTCTTTACTAGCAGCAATGCAATGTTCCAGGAAAATTCTGAGGGATTTATGAGAAAGAACACTATTCATATCTAGAGAAAGAACTGTAGGAGCAGAAACACAGAAGAAAAACATATGATTGATCACATGGTTTAATAGGGATATGATTGGGGATATAGACTCTAAATCTAAATGATCACCCTAGTGCAAGTACTAATACTATGGAAATAGGTTTTGTTTTTTTTTTTTTTAACATTTATTAATATTCATTTTTAACATGGTTACATGATTCATGCTCCCCTTTCCCCTTCAAACCCCCCCCCCCCGCCCCC
>NC_058133.1:134889798-134915714 GCF_016433145.1 Gracilinanus agilis
CCTGGCTTTGGAATCAGTACCATATTTGTGTCATAAAAGGAATTTGGTAGGACTCCTTCTTTGCTTATCATATCAAATAATTTGTATAGTATTGGGATTAGTTGCTCTTTGAATGTCTGATAGAATTCACTTCCTTATCTCTTTTAATTAGATCTATTTTTGCTTTAGCTTTGTCAGAGATCATGATTGCTACTCCTGCTTTTTTTACTTCATATGATGCACAATAAATTCTGCTCCAGCCCCTTACCTTTACTCTGTGTGTGTCACCCCATCTCAAATGTATTTCTTGTAAACAACATATAGTAGAATTCTGGTTTTTAATCTATTCTGCTATCTGTTTCAGTTTTATGGTTGAGTACATCCCATTGACATTCACGGTTATGATTACCAACTGTGTATTTCCCTCCATTTTATTTTCTCCTTTTGATCCTGCTCTTTATTCTATATCCTAATGAGTACGGTTGTTATTCCCTCTCTGAGTCAGTTACAATGAATATAAAATTTAATCATTGCCTGTCACCACCCTCATCCTTCTGTCCACTGTAATAGTTTTTCATACCTTTTTTAGGTGGGATAATTTACCCCATTCAATCTCTTCTTTACCTTTTCTCTCAGTGCAATTCTCTTTTTCACCACTTTTTTTGTTGCATATCATATCATCCTAATCAATTTATTTCCCCTCCCTCTGTCTATGTATAGTCTTTCTAACTGCTTCACTACTAATAAGAATTCTTAAGAATTATAAATATCCTCTTTCCATGTAGGAATACATACTGTTTGACCTTAATTGAGTCCTTTAAATTTTCTCTTTCTTATTTACCTTTTTAGGCTTCTCTTGGGTCTTGTGTTTGGACTTCAAATTTTCTCTTTAAGTCTGGTCTTTTCATCAGGAATGCTTGGAAATCTATTTTATTGAATGACCATTTTTCCTCTGAAATAGTTTTGCTGGATAGGTGGTTCTGGGTTGTAAACCTAGATCTTTTTCCTTCCAGAATATCTTATTTCACACCTTCTGATCCTTTAATGTGGAGGCTACTAAGTCTTGTGTAATCCTGACTGTAGCTACATGGTATCTGAATTATTTCTTTTTGGCTGCTTGCAGTATTTTGTCCGTGTCTTAGGGGTTCTTGAATTTAGCTATTTTATTCCTGGGGGTTATCATTTGAGAATTTCTTTTTGGAGATGATCTATGGATTCTTTCAATTTCTACTTCACTCTCTTGTTCAAGAATACCTGAGCATGCAGAGTGAAATAAGCAGAATCAGGAGAACATTATATATAGTAGCTGAAATATTGCAGTACAATCAAATAAAACTTTGCTACTAACTGCAATACAATGAGCAAAGACAATTCTGAGGGACTTAAGGAAAAGAATTCTATCTACCTCTAGAGAAAGAACTGTTGTAATAGAAATGCAAATAAAAATATATGATTTGTCACATTTATTTGGTTATATGATTGGTTATATGATTTTGGTTTTATAAGATTATTCTCTTATAAAAATAAATAATATGGAAATATGCTTTGAGTGATACTGCATGTATAACCCAGTAGAATTGCTTATCAATTCTGGGAGTGGGGAGGGAAGATGGGAAGGAGACAACATGAATCATGTCACTTTGGAAAACTTATGTGTAAATTTGTTATTGGAACAAAATAAAGATTAAAAAAAAGAAAAAAGAATATCTGGGCAATTTTCTTAGATAATTTCTTGTATTATGATGTCCAGACTTTTTCTTCTTCTTTTTTTCTGATCATGGCTTCAGGTAGTCCAATAATTCTTAAATTGTCTCTCCTGGAGTTTTC
This sequence comes from Gracilinanus agilis, assembly GCF_016433145.1. NCBI lineage: Eukaryota > Metazoa > Chordata > Mammalia > Didelphimorphia > Didelphidae > Gracilinanus > Gracilinanus agilis. Next base: position 134,891,605 of record NC_058133.1, read on the forward strand.
TTCTGTTGTTTTTTTTTTGTCCTTTTAATTTTGTTTTACTGTTTCTTGATGTTTCATGAAGTCATTAGTTTCTAGTTTCCCAACTCCAATTTTTAGGAATGATTTTCTTCCATCAGCTTTTGAGCCTCCTTTTTCATTTGCTGCATTTCTTCTTGCATTGCTTTCATTTCTTTTCCCCATTTTATCTCTGTCTTGCTTAATTTATTTTTGAAATCCTTTTTGAGCTCTTCCAGAATCTGGGTCCAAATCATATTTTCCTTTGGGGTTTTTGATATGTTTGCTTTCACTGTCCCTTTCTTGTTTTGCTTGTCTTGCTTCTTATCTCAACAAAAATTTTCTAGTTGTTTTTGTTTTATGTTTGCTCATTTTCCTAGCCTTTTTTTTGACTTTCAATTTCTTTTAAAGGTAGGCTCTATTCTCCAAGAAGATAGGGCACTTTCTTAAACTTTAGTTCTTCTTTGATGCTACCCTTAGTCTTATTTCTAGGTTTCTGCAAGTTTTAATTCTTCCAAGATAGTGTGATAGCCTGTAGGCTGGGATCTCTGAGAGCCACCTCCCTCTGCTGATTCAATTACCCCTTGAGACTGCTGATAGTTCAAATTCTAGCCTCAGGATTGGGCATAGGCTTTTGGTCTCACTTTGAGTTCAATCAGGTGAGGCAAACTGTACACTGCAGACTGCCCTGCCCTGTTTGCTCTGCCTTGAGCCCCTAGTACCCTGGGGAATGCCCCTACCAGGGATCATGGGCCTAACTCTGGGTCTATGGACTGCCCCAAACTGGGATTCAGGTCCTCACCGAAAGCCCAGGCTGGGACTCCTAGCCTTAATCTGGGTTTACAATAGATTAGATTGTGTAGCATAGATTGCCCCAGGCTAGAATTCTGGACTTCACTACAGGTTTGCTTGGAACTTTAAGGGGTGTTCTTTGGTTTGGACTGCTATTGGCCCAAGCGTGGTCTCAGGGGCTGGTTGTTGGCTTGGGCCCAGTTTCAGAACCTGAAATAGTAGATATAAGGGGTAGGGGTGAAGAGGGGTGGGGAGAAAAAGTGCTTGCTGTTGGCTTTTTCCTTATTCCTTGCTGTAGCCTCCTGCTGGCTATGCTCCCCTCTTGCCCCTGTGCCCCAGATGCTTTCTGCCTACCTTTCAAGTTGATCTCTTCATGAAAGTTGCTTCACTCTGTCTCCTTGCTGGTTCTTTCACTGCTGTGTTCATTTTTTGGTATTATTTTAATTTTGGTGGGAAAGGATTCTCATAGTGATGTCAAGCTTCTCTGCTTCTACTTTGCCATCTTGGCTCCACCTTCCCCCACCCCAATTTATGATTAAACATTTCTGAAGAAAAGACCAGACTTAAACAGAAAATCTGGTGTCCAAATCCAAAGTTCAAGAGAAGCATAAAAAGGTAAATAAAAATAAAAAATAAGGTTAAATTGTTTATATTCCTATATAGAAAGAGGATATGTATAACTCTTAAAAGATTTTATTATTATCATAGTAGTTAGAAGAAGTATACTGTCCTCAGAAGGGAATGTATGTTTTATAATATATAATGTCAAGTTTAAATTCTTTGAGAGTAATTTTAGAATAAGAAATTTGCCATCTTCCCAGAATCTAGACAATGAACCTGTTTGGAGAAGGCACCATGAAGATGCCTGAGGTAATGGTGGTCATTTGAATTAGATCTTAGTAGATACGTGGCCTTCTTAATTACCAATATGCCTTTAAATAAATTAATATTATTGAATATATCCATCTATATCAATATTATTCATAACAATACATAGAGGGTGTGTTAGTAGGTTTTTTTGGATGATATGCCAAAAAAAAAATCTAGAGGTAAAAAAGAGGATTTCACTAAGAGAAATTGGAAAAGAAAAGTATAATGGGGTAAATCATATCACATAAAGAGGTATGAGAAGGGTGGATTATTACAATGAGAGGGAGGATGAAGGTGATGATGGGTAATACTTAAACCTTCTTCTCATTGGAATTGGCTCAAAGAGAGAAGAACAGCTAGATTCACTGGAGTATAAAATCTTATCTTAGACCCTATAGAGAAGAAGGGGAATAAGAAAGGGGGTGTTGGGAAGGGGTATAATATCAGAGGAGAAGTTGAGAAGGGTGATTAAAAGACCCTATAGAAAAGTAGGAGGAGAATAAGAAAGAAGGTGATGGGGAGGGGAGTAAAATAAGGGAGGGGGAATGAGGGGGAGTGATTAGAAGCAAAACACTGGTGTGGAGAGAAAAAGTGAAAGGAGAAAGGGCAAGTTCAAAAGGGAAAAATAAGATGGAGGGGAATACCAGATGGTAATTGTGAAGATGGGATTAACTCTCCCCTTCTAACTTGTAAATTTAATTAACAAAAAAAGCAAAGACATCCATATTTAACATTAAATATAGGAAGTCCACAAACTACTTACTAAAGTGGTTTACACCTCCAGAAGCAACTGACTGCCTCCTGGGAAGTGCTAAGCAAATTTAAAGAACTGAAATTGGTCCCTGTAAAGTGGAGGAAGGGACAGGAAGTGATGTTAAGAAAGGTTTTTAAAAGAGGCCAAAACTTCCTGTCAAGAGGGCTTTGGGTTGAATCTAGAGTGTAGAGAACTGGGGACTCTGGTAAGATTGTTCTTGGATCTTCTCCCTTTGGAGCCTCTGCTTGAGTGAGTGAAAAGCTGACTCCTTTCCTGGCTTCTGGAGAGATTAGTTTCTTGAGAGGCCTCCCCATCTTGGAGGAGGCTGTGTGGATATTTACCACTGAACCCTCCGGTTGAGGGTTGTGTAATTAGAATGTTACCCTAAAAAGTCGATCCCCAGCAAAACTATGATTCCCAGCACTCCACTCACTTCCTGTTGTTATGTGCTAATGTAGACAAGATATAAAATGTATGGAGTTCCATCTCTCACTCTCTTTTCCTTCCTGTTGAGGCTTTGGTGGAGCAGGGATTTTTGAGCAGGTAGAAAAACTTAGTCATGTGGTTCTGTGATAATAATCAGATAATAATAATATTTCCAACAAGTTCAGGATTTAAGGTAAGGATGCCTATAATCACCACTTTTATTTAATATTGTACTAGAAATGCTAGTTTTAGCAACTAGAAAAGAAAAAGATATTGAAGGAATTAAAGTAGGCAATAAGGAAACTAAACTATCACTATAGATGATATGATGGCATACTTAGAGAATCCTAGAAAATCAACTAAAAAGCTAGTTGAAATAATTAATAACTTTAACAAATTTACTCATGGGCAGACTGAGCTAATATATTAAAAATGATAATCCTACCTAAATTAAATTACTTATTCAGTGCCACTACAATCAGACTACCAAAAAAACTATTTTAAAGAACTAAACAAATAATAACAAAATTAACCTGGAAGAACAAAAGGTCAAAAACATCAAGGGAAATCATTAAAAAAAATTGTGAAGGATGGTGGCCTAGAGGTACCAGATCTACTATAAAGCAGTAATCATCAAAACAATCTGGTACTGGCTGAGAAATAGAAGGGTGGATCAATGCAATAGATTAGGGATAAATAATCTCAGCAATCTAGTGTTTGATAAACCCAAAGATCCCAGTTTTTGGCATAAGAACTCACTATTTGACAAAAACTACTGGGAAAATTGGAAACTGGCAAAATTATGTTTAGATCAATATCTCATAACTTATACCAAGATAAGATCAAAATGGGTATGATTTAAACATAAAGAGTGATATTATAAGTAAATTAAGGGAACATAGAATAGTTTACCTGTCAGAGCTAAGGAGAAGGGAAGAATTTATGACCAGACAAGAGATAGAGTACATTACAAGAATCCAAGTCATTCCCTAATTGATAAATGGTCAAAGGATATGAATAGGCAGTTGTCAGAAGAAGAAATTATAAGATTTAAATTTAAATCAATAACTCCAAGTCCTTATTTTTCATCAAGTTTATTAATAATCACTTGAAGTAGAAGAAATTTTAAAAAATTAGAAGTTCAAAATCTAATATTCTAACATAAGTATGATCATGTGTGTAGATTCTCCTGCCTGGTTCTCAGTCAGCTTCTGCAGTGGCATTCAGGGAAGAAGAGAGAATGGGGAGGAATCACACCAAAACTTTATCCTCCATACGTTCACACAGCATTCGCATGCAGTGTAAGCATGCAAATGGGATGCTGGGTAAGAGAATCTTGGGAATAATCATATGAAAAAAATGTCCTAAATCACTGTTGTTTAAAGAAATGCAAATTAAAGCAACCACCTCACACCTACCAGACTGGCCAATATTACAGTAAAGGAAATGATAAATGATAGAGAGGATGTATCAAAATTGGGGCACTGATGCATTGCTGGTAGAGTTGTGAACTGATCCAACCATTCTGGAGGGCAATTTGGAATTATGCCCAAAGGGCTATAAAAGTAATAACACTACTAGGTCTGTATCCCAAAGATATTTTAAAAAATGGGAAAGGACCTTTTGTAAAAAAACATTTATAGCTGCTTTCTTTGTAGTGGAAAAAAATTGGAAACTAAGGAGATATCTCTCAATCAGGGAATGACTGAATGGATAGTGATATATGATGGTGATGGAATACTATTGTGCTATAAGGAATGATGAGCAGGATGAACTGAGAAGGTCCTCTAGAAGAATAGGCCTCAACTTGACTATAGGTGATGTTTCATATCAGGCTTCTGGAGTATTTCCTCTTTGCTTGTTTTCTTCCTTTCTGCTCATACATGAAGCAGTAGCAGCCTGAATAGGCTTTCTATTTAGAGTTCATCTTTTGCTAACAGAGGTGGTTAGAAGGCTACTTTTTTAGAGGAGAGAATAATCAAAAGTATCTTTCTTCTTTTTATTCTCTCTCTGCTGGAAAGTCCATGTGACTTTGCATCTAGGCAGCCTTCATTGTGTTGAAGACAGGTATTAATGCTGATCCATTGTCATCTTTTCAGCAATAATTTGTGCCTTTTATTTTAAGGTCTATTGTTAAAGATGACATTTAATTATAGAAGAATTATTTTTGGTAAATTTGTATGTTTGTTGCTTAGTTAATATTTCTTCTATTAGGTTGATATATTTGTACTGAACTAGAAAGCTTCCTTCAATAGTTATGTGCTATTAATTTCTATTAAATATCTTTCTTGAGCAAAATGATGAATCTATTTTGTGGGGTTCAGCTTCATCAACACATCATCTTATATACCTATAAAATCCTAAAATATTGGGGGCTAGATAAGAACTGCAAAGGGAATTAGGGGGTGTCTCCCAAAGTCTTTTTGTTCTCTTCTAGAAGGTTTGTTAACACACCAAGGAAACAAAAGGGAAGAACAGCCTGAAATTAAAAAGTATTTTATTAAGCCCTTACTAGGTGTGAAAACACTGTGCTAAATGCTAGAGAAACAAAAAGGAAAGCAAGTTAAAGGGTCTCTGCTCTCAAAAAGTTCACAATCTAACGCAGGGGAACAACATAAATGAGAGGTTTCAGCTGAAAGAAAGAATTTTCTTTACTGAGTCTTTAATAGCTCTGGCTGCCGAGTAGCCAGGTGTTGTAGCACCTATAGAAGTTGCTAGTTTTCATCTCCATTAGGGCTGTTTTCTGGGACAACTGCTAAAAGGATTGGGTTTGAAGAGTAGTCTGGTAGGTGTTACTCATCCTGAGGTTTCTTACATGAGGGTTCTAGGCTATCTCCATAGGGTCCCGAGGAGAGTTGGTTATCAAGATGGTGAATGTGTTTTGTTTTCCTTCTATCTCTCCCTCACAGTGCCTTGCTGCTTCAGCTAACCTGAGCCAAATATTCATAGGGAAATGCATGTAGAAAGAAGGGAAGATTTCAAATGTTTTGGGGAAAAAACCTCTTAAAATAGGCAATTGAGAAAATAGCAACTAACCCATAGAGCCTCTTTTCCATAAATAGTTTTTATAAATCTTTACGAGAATATCCTATAAGTGTATCAAGGTCATCCTTGAAGAATGTGTGAAAAGAGAAAAGGCAGGCTTTGACAGATAATATTTTGTAGCAGACAACATTTTTAGAGTCACAGAATTGGTTACCAGAAATAGACAACACTATAGAAGATTCCATTGTGCTTACTGTTGATTATAGTATGTCATATTATTAAAATTCTCTGGTGACTATATCTTAATTTATAATTATTTATTAATTAATAAAAAAGTAGAATAGAGAAAGAGAAGACACTAATCATGTGTAGCTAAGCACCTTCCTTTCTAAGAGCTGAAATTGCATACCTCCTCACTCTGGATTCCCAGGGGAAAAGAGCCCCCATTTCCTCCTAAAGTATTCCAATTTATGCTCTTTGTGATGTCTCTTTCTCAAACCTCTCACTTTGGATTCCCAGGAAAAAAAGCCCTCACTTCCTCCTAGTCCTCTAATTTATGCTCTTCTTGAGAAAGATTACCTAAATGGAAAAAAGGGATCCAGAAATTTACAGAAGAAAATAATGTATTACAAACTAGAACTGGAGAAGTTAATGATTTCCTAAGACAACAAGAAATAATAAAGCAAAATCAAAAGAATAAAATAATAGAAGGGCATATGAAACATCTTATCACAAAAGCAACTGACCTGGAAAATATATCAAGAAGAGACAACACAGGAATGGTTGGAGTCCCGGAAAGTTATGATTTTTTTTTTTAATTTTCAACCCTTAACTTCTGTATATTGACTTATAGGTGGAAGATTGGTAAGGGTAGGCAATGGGGATCAAGTGACTTGCCCAGGGTCACACAGCTGGGAAGTGTCTGAGGCCAGATTTGAACCTAGGACCTCCTGTCTCTAGGCCTGGCTCTCAATCCACTGAGCTACCCAGCTGCCCCCTATGATTTTTTAAAAAGAGTAAAGACACCACACTCCAAGAAAATATCAAGGAAAACTGCCCAGAAATTTTAGAAACAGAGGATAAAATAGAAATGGAAAGAATCCATCAATCACCACCACAAAGAGATCCAAAAATTATAATGCACAGGAATACTATTGCTAAGTTCCATAGGCCCCAGGTTAATAAGAAAATACTACAAGCAACAAGAAAAAACAAAACAATTCAAATACCTTGAAGCTACAGTCAGAATAACACAAGACTTAACAGATATAGCATTAAAATAATGTAGGACATAGAGCAAAGCATCTCACAGAGCAAAAGAACTGGGCTTACAACCAAGAATAAAATATCCAGCAAAGTTGAGCATAATTGTAAAAAAGAAAAATATGGATATTTAGTGAACTAAAAGTGTTTCAACTATTTCTAGAGAAAATCCCAGAATTCAGCAGAAAATTTGATCTATTTAAAAAATATAAAGGTAATGAAAATCTAATCATAAGCAACCAAAAAGGTCAAATTGTTTGATTCAGGTGTGGGAAAATGTCATCTATGACCCCTGGGAATGGCATCATTGCCTGGGTATTCTGAAGGAGTGGGCAAAGATGGAAGACTCAAGGTCAAGGGAATCTAATGCAATGAGTCAAAATGGCATTGGAATAGACTAGAAGTATGCAGGTTAGTATGAGTATCTCATTTGGAGGATAAATGAGTAGAGGAACTGCTGTGAACAAAGGGGACAAGGGAGAGGAAGCCTGGGAGTACTAGAACCCAACTTTCACCATACCTGGGATAAAGAGAAAACAACCTATACAATTAGAGGAGTAAACATTTTCTTAATGTACAGAGAAACAGGAGGAAAGGGGGAAGGAGGAAGGAAGAGAATAAGAAGAGAAAGGAGAACAAGGGGATAGGAAAATGGAGGGAAGAGAGGGATACTTAGAGGGGAGTACATATCAAAAGGGGAGGGTAAGAGATAAGGGAAGTAGGAAAGCACAGTTGGGGGATAAATAAGGGATTTTGGGAAGGGTGGTTAGGACAAGAAATAAAAAGTAAGATACAATGACTAAGAGAGAGTGGCCTTCAGAAAAGTGGAGCAATTTGGAACTAGGAGGGCAAAGGGAGAGGATAAAGAAGGATTTGAGGAAAGGAAGGTGAATAGGAAAGGTATTGGTCAAAGATAATTAGCCATCTGTAAAGGTATACAGCAGAAAGAAAAGAAGAGGAGGACAAATAGTGAGGAGGAATGGAGTCGATAGAAATGCACAACTAGAAACTGTGACATTGAGCATAATGGGATGGATTCACCCATGGGAACAAAATGGATAGCAGAAAGGATCAAAAAACAGGACCTGACAATGTGCTGTTTACAAGAAATACACTGAAAATGAGACACACACATAGAGTGAAGGTGAGGGACTGGAGCAGAGTATACTATGCCTCAGTTGATCCAGAGAAGGCAGGAGTGGCAGCCATGACCTCTGACAGAATTGGGCCTAAAATTGATATAATTGGAAGGGATGAACAGGATAACTATATTATATTGGGAGATTACTATGGATAGTGAAACATCAGTATTGGATCTATATGCACAAAGTGTTATAGCATTCAGATTTTTAAAGGAAAAATTAAATGAGCTACAAATAGAAATAGAAAACAAAATAATAATACAGACTTTAATCTTCCCGCTCAGAACTAGATAAATCCAACCAAAAATTAAAAAAGAAGTTAATGAGATAAATAGAACTTTAGATAAGATAAATAAAATAGATATCTGAAAGCCCCCACACAGCAGCATGAGATTAATAGTAGACTAAGACTGAGCATACATATAATGACTTAGAGAGTACAAATATTCTGCAAAAGTCTTACCTTAACATTCATCATACTAAGGAGATAATCCTGCATTCCTGAGGAATTGTGGCACTAGAACAAAAATTCCACTCATGGGGGCAGCTGGTTAGCTCAGTGGATTGAGATCCAGGCCTAGAGATGGGAGGTCCTAGATTCAAATCTGGCCTCAGACACTTCCCAGCTGTGTGACTCTGGGCAAGTCACTTAACCCCCATTGCCTAGCCCTTAACACCCTTCTGCCTTGGAGCCAATACATAGTATTAACTTCAAGACAGAAGATAAGGGTTTAAAGAAAAAAAAATCCACAGAATATGACCAAGCTGGAAAAAGTATGATCCTGACAACAGATTGTGTCTGCCACCTAAGGACCACTCTAGCAAAGCATGGTCCTGGTAATATATATGTTAACTGAGAACCAGATGGGCTAAGGCAGTAATCTCAAGCCTTTTAGAGACCAATTACCCAAACTGCAACCTTCATGCCTCACGTTAGCCTCCCACCTTACCCCAGACGGGGGGGAGGGGGGGAGGGGGGGAAGGAAGCACTACCATTGGGCTGCTGGGCAGAGGGATGGGTCATGTGAGAAATGTCTGCAGATATGCATGGAGAGAGGGAAGGGAGCAGCTCATTCTGGCATGCTCCAGCATGTGTGCCATAGGTTCACCAATACAGGGCTAAGGTGATTCAATGAAATGCTGATAGAAACATGGAAAAATAAGACTAATATTACATTGCTAGAACAGCCATGGATTTTTTTCTTTTTGAAAACAAGATAGAATTATATATTAAGAGCTATAAAGCTGTTCATGCTCATTGACCTAGAGATCCCATTACTAAGGGTAGGCCCTGAGGGTAAAAAAGTTGTTTGTATGAAAAATATTCATGGAAGCTTGAATTTATTATGACAAAATAACAAATGCAATGAACAGGGGAAATGGCTGAATAAATTGTGATAGTTGAATATAATGGACTGTATTATGTTATTGAAGTGATAAATATCGGAAATATAAAGAAAATCGGGGAAATATATGAAGAGATGAAAAGAGAAGAAAAGAGAATAGGAATCAAAATACTGTTATTACATTAAGAAAAATAAGAGCTACAAAATCAAGAGAAAAAAGTATCCAAGTAAAGTAAATCTAAGAGAACTCAAAAGCAGAGGATGTTTATTTTAGCATACATATATAACTTTATATATGTTTAACAAATTATAAGCAATGTGAAGTTTGTGGTCTTGCACTTAATCTTTTCTATGCATTTGTTTACTTAAATGGTTTTTGGTGGTGGTGGTTAAAAAATAAAAATTTTAATTAAAAAAAGATTAAAAAAAATATTGGGGACAGCTGAGTAGCTCAGAGGATTGAGAACCAGGCCTAGAGATGAGAGGTTCTAGGTTCAAATCTTACCTCAGACACTTCCCAGCTCTGTGACCCTGGGCAAGTCACTTAGCCCCCATTGCCTAGCCCTTACCATTCTTTTGCCTTGGAGCCAATACATAGTATTGACTCCAAGACGGAAGGTAAGGGTTTAAAAAAAAAATTAGACTTTTTTTCCTTTAAAATCCAAAGGTGTCTTTAAAAACCAAAGGATGCCAAAAACCAACCAAACAAAACTAAACCACAGGCTAGTGTTAAATTTCCACAAGGTTATCATCTAATAAAGTATTCCATATGTATACTAAAACCATACAAGATTCTTTGAAACATTCAATAGCAGTTATCTTTGATAGCCTTATGATTAAAAATATCATGTTGGCATAAAACAGAGAGATTATATGCTTACCATGGGTGTTTGATGCTGTCATAGAGGACACCCAGCAGAATTTAAACCAGAGCAGTATCCCCTATAGATAATTAGGTCCTTCAGATGCTTTTATTTGTGGGTAATAATATAGTGATTTCATGATACACCCAAATACTATAAAAACTCTTAAATGAGACCCATAATTCTTCAAGAGTTTGATTTAACTGCCCACAGGAAAGACCAAGTAGTTAAAGAATGCTTATCGTCCAGATTATCATAAGTAGTTGGATGAATAGCCCAAGGTGTTGGTGTATTAATACATATGTATATATGTATATATATATATATATATCAGACAAACATTGCAAATAGATAATAAAATAATTATTATTAAAAATTATTATTAAAATAGTTCCAGAATTGAATAAGATAAGGAAAAAAGAAGTTGGGTTGCATTTAGGAAGTTGCATAATACTTTTAATGATCATTTGGTCCTTCACTGAAGGTCTTTCTTTTTTTAACATTTAATAATTTTTATTTTTTAGAAAAGTTAACATGGTTACATGATTCTTGCTCTTACTTTCCCCTTCACCCCCGACCTCCCCCCCCCCCCCCCGCCCATAGCCGATGTGCATTTCCTCTGGTTTTGACATGTGTCATTGATCAAGATCTATTTCCAAATTGTTGATAGTTGCCTTGGTGTGGTAGTTTCGAGTCTACATCCCCAATCATGTCCGCCTCAACCCATGTGTTCAAGCAGTTGCTTTTCTTCTGTGTTTTGAAGGTCTTTCTTGAAGCAAAATCAAATAGCTACTTGCAGGATTTGTTAGAGAGTTGATTCTTGCTAGCCTCTGAGATCATGTGATTCAGTGAAATTGGGCATTTTCATCCTGGTTTTTTATTTTATTTGTTTACCCAGCACTTCACATGGTACCTGGCAATACTTATTTGTTGATTATTGACTATGCCTCAAGTCAAAATGCATTTGTTGAAGTTCATTCATTTCAGTTTAACTCTTTCCGATCTCATTTGGGGATTTCTTGGGAAAGGTACTGGAGTGGTTTGCCATTTTCTTCTCTAGCTCATTTGACATATGAGGAAACTGAGGTAAACAGGGTGAACTGGCCTGCCCAAGGTCACATAGCCAGTAAGTGCCTGAGGTTGGATTTGAACTCGGGTCTTCCTAACTTGACACTTTATCCACTGCTCCATCTATTACATACCAGGTACTGGTGATACCAGGAAAGGCAAAAACAACTTCATTAATGCAATCCAACATTGTCTGAAGCTTTTTGGTTGCCATATCATGCTATTGACTCATATTGAATTTACTAAATGATAAAACCCTCAGACGTTTTTCAGATTAACATCTTTTTAGCCATGCTTCCCCTATCTTGCACTTGTGAAGTTAACGTCTAAAAAAACTTCCTAGCAATTAGAGCTTTCCCAAAGTTGAATGAATTTCCTCTAGAAATAACAGATTCCCTCTCATTGGAGGTCTTCAAGCAGTGGCTGGATGACCAGGTGTTTGGTATGTTATAGCAGGAAATTCTTTTAAGGAATTAGTTGAATTGGATGGTTGCTGAGGTCCTCTCCAACTCTGAGATCCTGAGTCTTTTTATTTTCCCCAGAATTTACCAATGTTTACCACACAGTAGACCCTTAATAAATGATTTGTTTGTTTTTTAAAATGAGAAATGAATACCAGATGAATACTATTGAGGATGAATTGGATTAGATAAAAATAGAGGCCTTATAGAAAGAGAGGTCAGTTATTCTACTGTAGATCTGATTCTTTTCCAGTTTCATGAATTGCTGTAGTCAAACGATTTATTTTTTCCTTAAGTAATATTTTATTTTTTTCCTACTTACATGTAAAACAGTTTTGGGTGTCCATTTTCTAACATTATGACTTCTACATTCTCTCTTCCTTTCCTATGCCTCTCCCCTTTCTGAAATGGTATGCAGTTTGGTATTGGTTACAGATGTGTTACCATAAAAAACGTATTTCCATAGTCATAATGTTGTGAAAGAAGCAAAAAAAAAAAAAAACTCACAAAGAAAATAAGCTAAAGAATTGTCTGGTTTGATCTATATTCAGACTCCATCAGTTCTTTCTCTGAGGTGGATGGCATTTTTCAACATAAATTCTTTGGTAAAGAGCAGCTAAGTGGCTCAGTGGATAGAGAGCCAGGTCTAGAGATGGGATGACCTGGGCTGTACAACCCTGGGCAAGTCACTTAACTCCCATTGCCTAGTCCTTACCTCTTCTGCCCTAGAACCAATACATAATATTGATTCTAAAACTGAAGGCAAGGGTTTAAAAAAAAAGTCCTTTGAGATTGGCTTGGATTGTGGTAGTGCTGAGAATAGCTAAGTCATTCACAGTTGTTCATCATTGTCGTTGCTTTGTATTATGTTCTTCTGGTTCTGCTCACAGCATTCTGCATCAGTTCATGTAGGTTTTTCCAGGTGGTCAAAAAATGTACCTAGTAGTCAACCTGCTGTATTGAGCAATTTTCTGCTTAATTAGGCTGGTCTTTGCCCTTGAAGCCTTCTTACACGATACATGATAGTATGCACTTAATAAATACTTGTTGACTTACAATTGGAATTGTCAGTTTCCTGTCTTCCAGAATAGTCTTCGAGAACCCTACAATGTGATGAGGAATTAGAGGAGCAGGAGGGGTGGGGAGAGGGAGAGAATTTGGAACTCAAAATTTTTAAAAATAAATGTTAAAAGGGTAGTTTGTGGATCCTGATAGGTCTGTGAAATCAAAACTATGATCATGATAATACTGTCACTCTTTGCCTATTAAATACTCTTCCCTTTTCTAGCGCTATATGATAATAATAAATAATCCCCAAAAGCTAAAATTTATATAATGTTAACTATGTGCCAGGCCATGTGCTAAGTGCTTTACAATTATCATCTCATTTGTTCCTTACACCAACTCTGGGAGATAGGTGCTTTTACTATCATGTCCATTTTACAAATGAAGAAAAGGTTAACACAGATTAAATGACCAGCCCAAGGTCACATAGCTAGTGCCTGAGGCTAGATTTGAACCCAGGTCTTCTGGACTCCAGGCCTTGTGTTCTAGCCAACGTGCCAGATTTTCTTTCTTTTTTTTTTTTTTGCCAGATTTTCTTAAAACAACAGAAAATAATTTACTAAAACAGATTGAGTGCAACAGTTAAAGAAAATCCATCTATTTTTCTATTGAAGAAATTTGCAAAAATGTGTAAAATAATGTCACTTCTTACAAATCTTGTTTTGGAAAGTTTTTTCTCACAAAAAGTTTCCATGATCAGCTATGAAAGACTTAGCTAAGCTGATCAATATAATGATCCATGGCAATTCCAAATGAGCTATGATGAAAAATACTATCTACTCCAGAGAGATTTATGAACGCTACGAATTGAAGCATACTTTTTAAACTTTTTTTCTTGTTTTTGTGTTTTCTTTTGCAACATATAGCTAATAATGAAATATATTTGCACGACTTGTATACTCGATATCATATTGCTTGCCTGCAGAGGAGGGACAAGAAAGGAGAGAATTTGGAACTGAAAAAATTTTAAAACAATGTTAGAAAAATTTAAATATAATTAGGAAATACCTAATGAAATTAAAGCGTCGTTTAATATGTAATAAATATTATTAAATTAATAAATATTTAACATTTTAAAATTTTTAGTTTTAATTTCTAATATTATAAATATTGATTGATAGATAACTCAATAAACAAAAGCTCAGGAGTCCTCAATAATTCTTAAGAGTGCAATGGGGTCCTGAGACCAAAAAGTTGCCGAACTGCTTCATTAGAGAAAGAAGTTTTCTTTTCTTCTTTCGTAACAGAATTTAGGGAACTCAGTTCAATAAGCCCGCTTATAAAAACAGGAAAAGAGCAAAGTAGTTTCTCGGTCTGGGGGACCGTTAGTGTAACGAACCTCTGGTCTCCAAGGTTTTAAGAAAGAACCAATCAAAATGTGGCACATTACTTTAAGCAGCTTTCAGCCAGTAAGGAAGAGCGTTTCTCTTTCTGTCTTCCTACTTCCTTCCACCTCAGGGGCAGCTCTACGCAATACGCGTCTTACGTTATCCCTCCACGTGACTCTTACACGGCTCCTCTCACAAAATGCCTATTGATTGGACAAACGCATCGCGCCACTACCCAATGGTACGAGCCGATAGTGACAAGTGGCCTCGCCATCTTGCCGCGCCAGGTCTATGAGGGAATAGCTGAGTCTGTTGAGTGCTTTCTGGGATTTTTGGCTCTTGTGGCCCGGCCTTCTATCTGTGCTGCTCCGGCCCCGCTATGCCACAGTACCAGACTTGGGAGGAGTTCAGCCGAGCGGCCGAGAAGCTCTACCTCGCCGACCCCATGAAGGTAAAGTAAACCAAATGCTGCGGCATCCCTCTGGGGCTCTTCTTTGTAGCTTGGGAGGATGCTGGTCGGCACTCCACTACCCAACCTCCCTTCCCTTGCTTCAGTCTCCACTCCCCTCGAGGGCCGAACGTATTTCCCCCCTTAGCTTCTCGTGGGTGACAAGGCTTTGCTTAATTCTAGGTCTGTTTTATAGTAGTTCCGACCCCTCCCTGCAAGCCACCAAACCATTAAACGTGAGAACCCCTCCAGTTGGCACAACCAGACATCTCTCGCAGCCCTACGAGACTCCCTCGATAAACTTGGGCACAGTGTCCAAAGTGAGCCTTCAAAAGGCCCAATCAGAAGCTTCTCCTACGAGAAATATACTCCTGTTCCCTATCCCCCATTAAGGGTGCTATATTTTCCCCCAAATGTTCTTATATGTATTTATCTGTATTCCCAAGTAGAATAAGTAAACTAGCTCCCAAAGGGAGGGACCCCGGAGGGCAAGGACTGTATGTTTCGGTTGAATCATTGCATTCCTAGAGGCCTAGTAAGTTACCCCAATAAATGTTAGGTACAGGGGAAGCTAGGTGGCCCGGTGTTGGGGAGGCCTAGAGTTGGGGAGATCCTGGATTTAAATCTGGTTTCAGACACTTCCTAGCTATGTGACCATAGGCAAGTCACTTAACCCCAATTTGCCTTAACCCATAACTCTCTTCTGTCTTGGAACCAATATTTGCATTGATTCTAAGATGAGGAAGGTAAGGGTTTAAAAATAAATAAGTAAATGTTAGGTAATTGAACTAAATCAGGAAAATCAAAATGGAATCACTTCTGGTGGTCTCTACTGCTTTTTCAAGAATATAACTTTGCAAGAAAAAAATGATCAAAAGAAGTTTAATCTTGATGAGCTGGGTTCTAATAATACAATTTCAGTATGGAAAAGATCAGTTATTTCATCTTTTTAATGTAGCAAGCATATTTCCTAGATGTGGATTTCTTTTTAATTTCTCAGACTGCTGATTAGATATCATACATGATTGTCTCCACCTTTGAAGATTATTTGCTGCTCTTGGTGGACAGTTTGATTAGCTACTATTGTCAATAGAATTCATCATTCAGTGGCGTACCTTTTATTGATAAACTTTTCTGTATTTAGCTAGGTCAGTCTTAAAAATTAAAGAAATTTCTTTTAACATGTAGAATTGATGACTTTTCATCTTGGTATTATTTTCTAGTACTTCTACTCCATAGCACACAACCTGGTAGCAAATACAGTTACCACCAATAGGAAGAAACATTGGACCAGAACTTTATTGGAGGAAGTTCAGACAACTTAAAATTTCTAAGCAGAGAATGTTGATAACTGACAAAATTTTAAAGTTTTATGTAGTGCTTTAATATTTAATTTGAGATAATATATAATGGAGTACAATGACTGAACCATACATAGTAAGTACTAGTTGATATATTTGAAGATGTTTCTATCAGAGGTTGACAATTTAACAGATGGAAGATTTTTTTGGGGAGGGGGAGGAGGGATTGTCTTTTCCTATTTTTAAAGCAAAAGGGAGGGGAACACAGTATTTTATTGCCTTACAGAATTGCTTACCACTCACAAGTAGGATTCCAAATTTTGTCCCTAATGCCTTGCAATAATTGAAATGACTAAAAAAGGGAACTCAGCTTGTGTAGAAAGAATACTTTCTGGTTTTTCTTATTTCCTAAGATCATTTGAATGAGATGGATTTATATGGATGGCCTTGGTTGGCAATGACCCATTCTTTAGGGAGCAGAACTCATATCCCTACAGTATCCAAGAACAGTGATGTTGCTCGTACTGAATAGAATTGATTAGGCTTGGGGCCATTATATTTTCAGATGACTAAATTAATATATGCTGGCCATAGGCAGTAAGAACAAAGTATACTTCTGTTGCTTCTATATTTGGAATAAAACAGAAAAATGACCTTGCATCCGAGTTTAGTTGAGCTTTGGTTTACACGTGTTGTGATGTTAAACTGTATAATGCCATTAGTAAGACTCGGGGTTATCTACAGTATAGATGCTATTAAGACAACTAATGTAGTGAATATTGAGTATTTTAAATTTGTTTCTGAGTCTTTTAGGTTTTTTATTAATGTTTAGAAGACGTAAGAAACAGTAATGTCGAGAGGAATGTTCACTTTAAAAAAATATATTCAGTTTCACTTCAATTAATTTTATTTTCTATGTAGGAGAAATAGTAAGATAAGGTATAATTTGAGAGGCAAGGAGCAAACTTGGAGTGGAGGAGAATAGGTGTAGGTAGTATAGCAATGTGCATTTACATCAGCATTTGTTACCTTTATGGTTTGATTTTATATCTTCCCTAGGTTTAGACTAAGAACCTTGAGAAGTTTAATTAAAACTATTTATTAAATATCTGTTTGCAGATGACACTGTACCAGGGATTATTTATAGAGAAATGCAGATATCCTATTCTGTTCTATAGTACAAGACATAAATAAAGCTGATACGGTGAAGTTGTAAACTAATCCAACTATTTTGGAGAACGATTTGGAACTATGCCCAAAGATCTTTAAATGCATACTTTCCAACCCACCAGTGTCACTACTAGGTCCATTTAAAAAGGGGGAAAAGGACCTGTTGATGCAAAAATATTTATACTAGCTCTTTTTGTGTTAGCAAAGAATTGGAAATTGAGAGGATGTCCATCAGTTGGAGAATGACTAAATTGTGGTATATGTTTGTAATGGAAAATTACTGTACTATAAGAAATATGAAGGATAATTTAAGAAAGGCCTGGAAGGATCTTCATGAACTGATATAAAATGAAGTGAGCAGAACAAGGAGAACGTTGTATACAGTAACAGCAGTATTATTTGTTAAACATTTATAAATGACTTAGCTGTTCCTAGCAATATAGTGATCAAGAAAATTTTCAAGGACTCAAGATGAAAAATGCCTTCTGCCTCCAGAGAGAACTGATGAAGTCTGAATGCAGACTGAGATATAATATATTTCACTTCATTTCTTCTTCACTTTTCTTTCATTTGTTTGAGTTCCCTTTCTCAAAAGGATGAATTTGGAAAGATGATTTTCTCTATTACATATGTAAAATCTATTTCAGATTGTTTGCTGTCTTAGTGAGGAATAAGAGGAAAGAGGGTGAGAGTGAAAATTTAGCACAAACTTAAAGAAAATGAAGGTTAAAATTGTTTTTTCATGTAATTTGAGTTAAATAAAATATTAGTAAATAAAGCAGATAGCTTTGAGGATGTTTGGCATTTGAATAAACACTAAATAGGTAAAATTGTTTCAAGGAGAAGTTTCAAAAATTCTTGTTGTGTCATCATACTTTCTTAGTTATCTGTCTGAATCTCCCACACTTCTATTTCATTTGTTATATTTTCTTCTTCTTTCCTAAGAACATTTTCCAGTGTTCAGCCTTTATTCTTCTTTTTATTACTCTCTCTTACTTGTAGAACTCAGCTACACAGCTTGAACAATCACCAGATGACTGGTTTTTATTTTGGGAGAACAGCTTGATATCATTAAATAATGTCCATTCTGTAATTTCCCAAAAGTGATCTTAACCTGCTTTTGCTGTTTTCTTCCAATTCTTCACTCAGCTTATTCCATTGACAGTTTGGGATAGATTAACTGATGGATTAATTCAGTGGATTCCTCCAGCCACCTGCTTGTCTGGGCAATAGGTATTCTTGATTCATTTAATTTATTTTGCTTTAGTTCATATAAGACTTTCCAGGTTTTTCCAAACTCAATCTGTTCATCATATCTTTTGGTACAATAGTATTCTGTTACAAACATATACTACAACTTGTTCATCCATTTCCCCAAGTGATGGATAACCCTTTAGTTTCCATTTCTTTGCCACTACTTATAGAGGTGCTAAAAATATTTTGATACAAGTAGGTCATTTTCCCTTATTTCTGATCTCTTTGGAATACAGACCTAGTAGTGGTATTACTTGGTCAAAAGGTATGCATAATTTTATTACCCTTTGAGGCTGATTCCATATTGCTCTCCAAAATGGTCATCTCAGTTCACAGTTCTGCCAGCAGCATATCAGTATCCCAATTTTCTCACATCTCCAACATTTATCATTTTCCTTTTTGATCATATTAACCAATCTGATAAATGTGAGGTGGTATCTCAAAGCTGTTATAATTTGCATTTCTCTAATCATTAGTTATTTGGAGCATTTTTTCATAAGACTAATACATTTAGTTTCTTCCTCTGAGAAAATGCCTGTTCATATCCTTTGATTTTTCAGTTGGGGAGTGCTTTGTATTATAAATTTGTCTCAATTCTCTATGTATTTGAGGAAATGAGGCCTTTGAGATATACTTGGTATAAATTTTTTTCTAATTGTTTTCCAAATTGTTTCCCTTCTAATCTTGATGGCATTGGTTTTGTTTGTACAAAAATTTTTTTAATTTAATGTAATCAAAATATCTATTTCATTTTTTGTAATGTTCTCTGTCTTTGGTCATAAATTCTTCCCTTATCCATAAGTCTGACAGATTTACTTTAATTTGTTTATGAGGTCTCACTCTATTTCTAGATCAGATATCCATTTTGACTTTATCCTGATGTATGGTGTGGCCCTTCCTTTTTCTTCAGTGCTATGCTCCACATGTCTATTATAGAAAAGAGAAAGGAAGCATATGGTTAAGTTATTGGTTAACAAGCACATTTAGTCACTGCTATATGCTAGGTACTATGCTAAGTGCTGGGGACACAAAATCAAAACAGGAATAGTCCTTGATGTCAGGGAGCTTACATTCTTTGAGGAGAGATGACTTGTCCATATTTAAATATACAACCATAGGGATCACTATGGCAGTTTTTTAAGTAAAGGAATTCTAAGATGACTGTAAGTAGCAAATGCATTCCAGGTTCAAGGATAGCCAAAAAGGGGGTGGAGTATGGTGTGTTCTATGTGAGGAACATTGAGGAAGACAATTTATAAGATGTCCGCGTTGGAAAGTACTTTAAATACCAAACAGGTGTTTGTAGCTGATTTTAGAAACAATGCTTCTAAATCACTGGAGTTTATTAATTAGAGAGCGACATTGTCATACCTGCTCTTTAGGCAGAAAAATTGCATTTTTCAATGGTAGTATTTTATCATTGGATTCAGTTCTTTCTTTTTCCTTACTGTTTAAAAAATCAATCTCTGAATCTTTCTAAAACTGTTGTCTCTGTTAATGGTCTCTGTACTTAATCCTTTCAAGTTGTTTTTACTTTATTTTAATTAAATATCTTTTCCTTATATAGCATATCAGTGACTAAGATGTTAAGAGAGTACAAACATAGTGACTCTACTGAAATAAAAGATAAATGCTTGCAAATTCATTCCATTTTTCTTCAATTTGTTGCCCAAGATTTCTCATAAATGGTCTTACCAGTTTGTGATTTTCATCCCAAGAGTTGTTTTCCCATCTATTACTCTTTGCTGTTGTTTGAAACTTCATAATGCAGTGTGTATAGAATGTTGAGCTTGGGAATCTGGAAAACCTGGGTTCTTGTCCTGCCTTAGATGTTTATCTTTATTAGTCTACGGAAATTCAATTTATTATAGTGTCTTAGGCTATAGTCCTGGGCTGACCTAAGGAAATCAAAGAATTGATTATTTGAATATTCATGATACTGCTTGTAATCTCTCATCTTTCCTAATGCTTTGTAAATAAATTTGTACTTTAAGTCATTATTGTCTTTGCTTGTCAATGCCTCTCATTCCAGCTCCTTAGGCTTGCTTATAGTATTTTAATTTGGAGCTGTTGGTAATTACCAATGTCCTTTTAGGTTGGTAATTACCAACAGCTCCAAATTAAAATACTTGTTGGTATTGATTGGTATAGGTTGGTATTGATTTAGACCTTTTTACTCTGATCTTTTGAAGGTCAGATTATAGCAAATTATTTCTACCTCAAAATCACCTGTTTTAGTGTCCTATGACTTTTTTCTTGTGAATTAGATTTACTTTTGTTGCCAGGAGCCCTTCAGAGAAATAAGGGTCCATCGAAGTCAATGTAAATGGCAAAGCTTTACATTGATCCCTATTGTCTGAAAATCAGGCCACAGGATGGATGGATACCCAATCAGACCCCTCTGTGTGACTCTCTTCTGATTAATACTTTTTATTATTGAAATAACTACAATTTATATTTTTAGGGTAACCATTAAGTTTTCTACCTGCTGGAAGCCAGCCAGCAGTTTTCAGTTATCTTGAGAGGTGTGATGGTTTGGAAGAGAGAGTCGGAGACATAGTGTATTTCCAGAAGCTGTTCGCTCAGACTTCCTGGGAGTCTTTGTTTTTATACCTTTCTTTCACAATCACACAAATGCTGGGAAATTTTACATTTCAAAATCAAAACATAGAAGAACCCAAGGTTATACTGGTTAAGCGGGCACACCTAACAAATTTCTACAAAATCCTACATATAGATTACACTTAGTCTAAACATGGCTCAAGGCTACTGAAACTCTACTTTAAGTTTTATTTTTATAAAAAAGAACTTTCAACATATTTCAAAAGTGGATTAGAGTGAGAACCTCAAATTTGGGGGGACAGGTCTAACGTGGGAAAGTAGAAAAGTGTGAGAATGTTTTGGTTTCATAGGGTTAAATTCAGCATGAGAAAATAAAGTGAGATTGTACTATGTTTTGATTTTGCCATTCTGTGTCCTTCCTACTCTTGAGGCAGAGAGAGAGAAAAGATTAAGGCAGCTTCAGGGGTATGAACTATTAACTCATTAAATGCTGGTTTATCATAGAGTATTAAGGAGAATTCTATAATGGGAATTCTATAAATGGATCTCTATAAAGAAATTTTATATCTATACTACAAAACTTGAGACTATCCTAGAAATATAGATTGTAGTAATTTCAATAATAAAAAGTATTAATCAGAAGAGAGTCACACAGAGGGGTCTGATTGGGTATCCATCCATCCTGTGGCCTGATTTTCAAACAATAGGGATCAATGTAAGGCTTTGCTGTTTACATTGACTCAATGGACCCTGATGGAGACCCTTATTTCTCTGAGGGGCTCCTAGCATTTTGTTAATCTCCCTCAGATGTCTCTAGGAGAAGTTGTAGCTCCTGATGACTTTCTACTTCAGTTTTGTGGGTTAGTAAGACCTATGCAAAGAGGAATGGTCATGAGGCTTGTCCTTCTGAAGGAACAATGGAGCCTTTGTTTTAAGGAGTTACTACTTCCATCTTGAATGCTACTTATGAATCCTAGCTGTAGATAGTGTTGAGGATAGGGAGTTTCATGCCAAGTCTATTTCTTTGCATGTACAGAAATCCTAAGGAGCACAAACACACCTAATAATATGCCATTAGGGATTTGAAACTATAGATGCTAGACATCATGGTAAGCATCTTAGTTAGTAATTCAAGTTTCATTAGCTTTTGCACATTAATTCATGGGTAACCAGCTTATGACCCCTAGAGCCACATTTAACTTCAGAACTAAATATTGGGCCCTTAGGGAAAAGCTTAATATGAATTTAATTAGTATTGAGATTATTAATAATAGTTGACATTTATATACTTTATACAATGCTTTAAGATTTATGAAGTGCTTTGCATAATTTGTCATTTATAATCACAATAATCTTTGTGAGATATGACATTTTTCTCAATATTCTTTTTTAAATTCAATTTTCTTTTCATTTTTGTGGAAAGTTAATTTAGGTGGCTCAGTGGATTGAGAACCAAGAGGTCCTGGGTTCAAATTTGATACTTCCTAGCTGTGTGACCTTGGGCAAGTCACTTAACTCCCATTGCCTAGCCCTTATCATTCTTCTGCCTTGGTACCAATACATAGTTTTGATTCTAAGACAGAAGGTAAGGGTTATTTAAAAAAAGAAAGAAAGTTAATATTAATTTGTACTCCTTTTTGACCACCCTCCCTCCCCCCAATACCCTTTTGATTTTAAAGCTCAGATAGTTTGATTTTAGGACGAAAACTCTTAACTATATCTCCCTGAGGCCATGGAGTGGAGTCCTCCCTTTTTTTGTCTAAATCTTTTGTCTTTGGTGAGCATTGACCAAGTGGAGACCAACTCCTAGTTTCATTTGTAAACAAAAAGTCTCTTGTGTGGTGAAATAATTAAATGATCTGGGCAGACTCATGTGGGAAAGACTACAAATACAGGTGTACCAGGCTGCTGGAAAGCCCATCTCTTCATCTGATTGAGATCAGAGGCCTCCAATTGGAGAACTTTGGAAAGGGACATCAAAAAGAGCGTAAGTTGACAAAGAGGAATTGACAAGAAGTCCTTTTTTTCCTAGAACAGCTGAAGAACACTAAACAACTTTTGGACTGAAGAGGGCAGATGGGAGCTGGAAGAGCTAGCCAGCCAAGTAGTTTCTCTTTCTCTCTTGTTTCTTGGGTTTCTTATCATCATCGTCATAAATCCTCTGGAATTCTGGTTGATCGTTGTGTTAGAATTCTTAAACCTTTCAAAGCTTTTTGTCCTTATGTAATTATTGTATAAATTTTACTCCTGATATTCCTCATTTTGCTTTATATCCATTCATACAAGTCTTCCCAGGTTTCTCTGAAACCATCCCCTTCATCATTTCTTCTATCACAATAATAGTTGACTCATATGTACCATAACTTGTTCAGCCATTCTCCATTTGATGTACATCCCTTCAGCTTCAATTCTTTACACAAAAAGAGCTTCTATAGATATTTGGGTCCTTTACTCTTCAGCATATAGACCTAATAGCAGGATATAGACATAGTTGCTCAGCTTAATAGGTTTTGGGATATAGTTCCAAATTGCTTTTCTTAATAGTTAGACCAGTTCAGTTCCAACAAACAGTGTGCTAATGTACCTGTTTCCTCATAGTCCCTCTAGCAATTGTCATTTTCATTTTCCGTCAACTTTGCCATTCTGATGAGTTTGAGGTTGATACCTCAATGTTGTTTCAATTTGTATTTCTTTAATGATTAGTGATTTAGAGCAATTTTTCATATGGCTATTTATAGTTTGAATTTCTTCCTCTGAAAACTGCCTATTCATATCTTTGACCATTTATTAATTTTGGAATGTCTCTTATTTGTATAAATAAATTTGTATAAATTTGAATCTATTCCCTATATATCTTAGATTTGAGACCTTCTTATTTATTTATTTATTTATTTATTTATTTATTTATTTATTTGTTTATTTTTGGGCCCTTAACTTCTGTGTATTGACTTATAGGTGGAAGATTGGTAAGGGTAGGCAATGGGGGTCAAGTGACTTGCCCAGGGTCACACAGCTGGG